>NC_026659.2:30981332-31292115 GCF_000004075.3 Cucumis sativus | reverse complement strand
GCTCCCTAACTTTTCATCTTCTACTACTAAATCTAGTGAAAAATGACTCAACTCCTACCTGTTAAGGGAAAATTGTTAGAGGCTGGAAGGACTAAACTATAAAATTTTGCAATCTGGGGGACTCGAGCAATATCAAGATAAAACATCCAAAAACAAAGGGACAACAAACCCGAAACGATGAACCTATTCATTTATTGAAACTATGAATACAAACGTTGGCTTGAAACAGCACAACAGCTTCAGTAAACCAACAGGGAATCACATAAGGCAACAAACAAAACACATATCATGATAGATTCCATATTTCTCGCTATTCTGAATACGAATTCTTACGCCTTACGACACACGCCTCCCTCGCAAATCCACCCTTCTTTTCCTTCCCCATTGGCTTCCACCTCGTTTTTCAAAGCACATTTCGGGTGCAAGTCAAAGTCACACTCCTTACAGTAAAAGGACCAACCAGATCCCATTCCATCACAGGCATCGCAAATATATGATGTACGACGTGTTCGAACAAGTTCATGTGCATCGTGTAGTTCATGTTTTAGTTTCTCAGGCCACCCCTTTGATTCTTCTTCCAGTTGCTTCTCCAACTGCTCGAGACGTTCCTCTGTAAATGGATAGGCATTTGCTCCATGTTCTGTAATGAGCTTACGAGCTTCTGTCGAGACTGTACGACCGCTTTCGTTAATGGCTACAACTGCAGGAATGCCTTGAATTTTGAACCTGCGATTTAGGAAGTTCTTCCTCTCATCCCCAAATGGCAGTGCTAACCAAGGCATTCCTGAAAAGAATTCTTGAAATGAATTATCGTCTCTATCACTTGAAATAAATATCACTTCAAACTCTTTGTACTTCTGTTTAATTTCATTGTATGATTCTATAAGCTTAGGCAAGAATGAACGGCACGGAGGGCACCAGTGTGCTGAGAAATAGAGCAGAATCTTCTTGCCAACAAGTTCAGATACCGGAACCTGACCAAACAAAAGGCAATCGAACACAAACATAAGAATATAGAAACAACTTAAGAGTACTAAACACCATATTATGGCTTAATTCAATGTTTACACTAAGCTGAAACAGGAAACTTTACCTTTGCACCATCTTTTCCAATAACAAAATCTTTTTCTCCATGAACTAAAATGGACTCCAGTGTCTGTGACTCCAGCTTCGACTTCTCAATCTCTGCAAGCTCATCAAGTTTCTCTTGAGTGAAAGGGTAGGCATCAACACCATGCTCTTCAACCAGTTCAGCAGCATTTGAGATCAAAGTTTTTCCATCCTGCCCAATTATTACAAGTGTAGGAATAGTGCTAAGGTCAAAATAACGAGTGAGTTTTCTACATTTCTCATCCTGAAATGGCAATGCCAACCATGGCACCGTCTTGAGTGCTTCGCTGAAATCTTTATTTGCATCATCTAAAGATATCAACACAATCTCAAAGTTTTGTCCCTTCTCTTTTAGTTTCTTGTAAGTATCAACCAAAATAGGTGTAAACTCATCACAATCGGCGTAGCCGTACACTGAGAAGTACAGCCCAATCACTTTCCCTTCAAGCTCAGAGACAGGAATCTACCACAAATTACAGTTATCACATTAAATCCAGTATAAAAAAACAGCTATAGGAATAGAAGAGGAAGAACCCTATAAATCATTCAATAGATGATACCTGATTTCCATCATTTGAGATAACATAATCGCGAGAGTTTGAAACCAAAAGGGAACTAATGGTTTGGTTCCTCCTCGCTTCCTCCTCTTCTTCCTTCAAATGTTGGATCTGTTCAGCAGTAAAGGGATAGGCACTAATCCCATGTTCAGTCACTAGTCTCACTCCTTGATCAGTTGAAACCTTCCCACTGGGGTCAAGAACAACAAGACGAGGAATTCCCCTCACTTCGAAAAGTTCTTTCAAGCGCTTAACGATCTCCGAATCAGAAAACGGAAAAGACAACCAGGGCATTTTAGAGAAGTAATCCTTGAATGAATCTTCATCTCTATCAGAAGAAATGAATATAACTTCAAACTCGCCCTTAGGTGCTACTTCCTCATAAACCCCAGCAAAAACTGGAGTGAAACGGCGACAGGGAGGGCACCATGACGCGGAGAAATACAATCCCACATTCTTCCCAATTAAAGAACTGATCTTCACCTGTTGAAAACACCAAATTAAAGACCCCCATATGACGATTTCACCAATTTCGTTTCAAATGTTCAAACAAAAGTTCAAGTCATCTTAAGGTAAGTTAACTATTCAGAAATCCGATACAAAATCAACAACAGATAGTTCAATTTGCACTGACCCAATTGCATATTCAAATGGAAAAAGAGGATTCATACCTGATCGCCATTATTGCGGATGAGAAAGTCCCTACCCTCGGATGAAACGAGGGAACTCAGGTCGTGAACAGCATCAGAAGCCATAGAAGTCACGAATCTTTGATTGATTAAGCAAATTGGTAGCGATGGATGTATCAAAATCAAAGAAGTCGATGTAGATATATAGAAAGCAAAAGCTTAGAGAGCAAGTAAATTTGTTCGATTATAAAATCGCATAGATGAAGACTTTCAAGTCGTGTGAAAAGTCTTTCCCTTGTCGGTTTTTCAGAAGTTAAAAGCTGACGTCTTTTACCCAACTTTACTTCTCTTCTAACAAAGTTTAAGCCAAAGTTTGAAAGGGCGAACTCGAAAGCTTCATAACTTTTTGAAAAGTTGGTAGAAATTTGAATATGTTTGCAAGGTGTGTTGCAATGTTTTGTAAATATCCAAGTTTGAATTTTTAATTACTGTTTATTACATATTCCCCTAAAGAGAAAGATAGAGAAAAGTAACCGATTAGTGCTCGTTGACGAACGTGCAATGAGAGATAGAGGTCAGCAACGAAGAACGGTGGTCGATGACAAATGGTGTAGAGTTGGTAAAAGAGAGATGTTGAGGAAAAGAAAGAAAGAGAAAAATGACAATTGGTGATCGGTGATCAACGAAGGTAAGTAGTGGGAAGGTGGAGTTAATAGTGCTAGTTGTTTGAAGAGAGACATTAGGGGAGGAGTCAATTGCTTTCGAAGAAAAAGAAGTTCAAATTTCTTTAATATTTCTAAGTATAGAGTTTAGACATTAAGTAAGTGTATTTCTAAGAAGTGTACAAGAAAGTATAGAGTTTATCGATGTATCAAATATGTATTAGGTGTATCGATGTGTGTCAGGTGTATTATAGTCTATCACATTCTATTGGTTTATTGTAGATAGTGAGTAAATAATTTGGTTCATTTTACTATATTTAAACGAACCACTTGCATGAATGACATTTAAGTAAAAAAAATAATAGAATATATGGCACAAGGATAAAATAATTGCATATATGGCATAAAAATAAGTAAAAGGATCACATGCAGCTATCATTTTGTGCACTTTCATTTCTCAAATGAAAAAAAATATCACTTATATCTACGATTAGTGTATATCAGTAATAGAAAAATATAGCTAATAAATATTTTGTTAAATTTGTTATTTATAAAATTATAAAAGAAAAGACTTAAAATATAAAATAGAGTATTTTTAAAAATTACAAAATAAATTAAAATATCTAGTCGTAACTAAATTTTGGATTCAATCAATCTATAAGTATAAAGGTTTCTTTTACTGTTGGATAGAGCGATTTGATTCAAAATAACTAAGGAGAAGAATTTGCAAATAAATCTGAAGCTGGAAGGTCTCGTCATCATCAGGTACTCTCTCTTCCTCCATTAATGTCGAACTTCAAAGCGTTTAAGTTATCGTCTCTTCTTTTTCAAAAATCATGAAACAGTACAATTAAAGAAACCAAACATTCCCTTTTCCCCCGTTTGAATCCATCACTGTTTACTTTAATTACGAAAACGGCGACAAGGAAGAAGGTAACAGTACTTTTTTTTTCTTTTTCCTTTGAGTATTCTAATAGTTGACAATTCCCCCAATGACGAGGCAACCACGCGGTTTTTCGCCTTATACTGCGTCGTTCCATTGCTTTGCTTCTCTTTTCTCTCTTCCAATCATTCTTAATTTTTTATTTTTATGGAAACTGAATCAATCTGCATCTTCCCTCTCTATCTATTTCCTTGGGTCTCAGCTTCTTCTGATACTGATTTTGAAACTAGGTTGGTTATTGGATATTTTGTTTTTGTTTACTTGTAATTAGATAGATGTCTGTGATTTTTACAATCTGGGTTTGTCTATATTGATTTTTCCTTTATTTTGGGATGGATCTGGTATTTGGGTATTTGGGTATTTGGGTGTAGCTTTGATCGTGGGAGTTTTAGTGGGATCTGCTCCTTCGTTTGCTTTTTGTTTCTTTTCTGTGGGTGTGAATTTGGGTGCTCTGATTTGTGTAGAAAGCAAGAGTTGCTCTTTCTTAATGTGAATTATTGTATTCTATTTGGTATTTGGAGTTTGGTCGTAACGAAGATTTGTTCCTGATGCAGGGTGGTATCATTTTCTAGTTGTTGATCAATCAGTGGTTTGAATTGATGTGCAATGCGGAAGCCTGTTGGAGCTCTTCTGCATGATAGAAGAGCTGTTCAAGTGCCTATTAGTGGAAGAAATCATTTGTATAAAGTTTCTATTTCTTTGGTTTTTATTCTTTGGGGACTTGTCTTCCTCTTCAGCTTATGGTTTAGCCATGGAGTTGGCTGCCAAGGTACGCATGCTTTAAACAAATTATTTTGATGAACTTAATGAAGATTTGTTTGAATTTAGAAGTGTGTTGAAACTGATTGCACTATTCTCTTCTGATTTTCTGATTCTGACTGAGCTTTTTTATCAATTTCTTTTTATCGGTTCGCTGCTTTCGTGTTTCCTATATATAATGGATTTCTTCAAAACGTTATGAGTAATTGTGTCATTCTATTATCACTTCTTTTATTTTCCAATGCGTTGGTTTTATAAGATTCAAAATTGTTTAAGTTCCCTTGTATTGCAAGAAGTTTCTGGTGATGGTTTTAGTCTCGCAATATTGGGTTGTGAATTTTATTAATGCTGATTAGTGATGAGGTGAAGATTTTGATTTATTTAAATTTCCGATTTTGATTTTGATGCTCAATTTTCTTACATTCAAATAAAGAAACAATACAGATTGTGTTTTCATGCTTGAATGTTTCAATATATTGCAACAAGAGTAATAAAATTAGTGGGGAATATAATCATATAATTGATTGTTTTTGTAGTTATTTATTACAGAACAATTAAAAGCATAATTGTCAATCCTTCTCTAATGAAGTTCAAGCATAATCTTTTTCTTTTTTTTGGTTAATACTCGTGTAAGTTAGTTTTGAGCGGTTGAACTGATTTGCCTTTGTTATTAATCACCATACTGGCTAAGTTAAAGACTTAAAAGTTTTTTCCACATTAGTAGAATAACCTATATGGCTTGCCATTTTTTTCTTGCAATCCATGATTTATGTACCAAACTTGATATTGATAGTATCACTAATTGATTATCTATGCTCTTCTTTCTTTTGGGATTCAGAAGAATCAATTTTACTTCCTGATGGTGTATCTACTACAAATGAATCTAAATTGGAAAATAACAAGGACTCTGACGTTTTACGTGAGCCTCCAAATGGAGAATCTCATTGTACCATTCATTTAAACAATTCATGTTCAATCAATGCTTCGACCCCTGGTTCTGATAATGAAGTACTTTCAAGCGAAGAAAGTAGCAGTCATATTCAAGCTACTACGAGGTTGCCTGAGGATGGGAGCTCTAGCACTAGAGTAAAACCTGAAAGCAAACCTCCCAAGGGAGATATCTCGTCAGACACTGTTCTACTCGGCCTTGAAGAATTCAAAAGCAGAGCCTTTGTGTCCCAGGGTAAGTCTGAAACTGGCCAGGCTGGGAATACTATCCATAGATTAGAACCTGGAGGTGCAGAGTACAATTACGCCTCAGCTTCAAAGGGAGCTAAGGTTTTGGCTTTCAACAAGGAAGCAAAGGGAGCTTCAAACATTTTAGGCAAAGACAAAGATAAGTACCTCAGAAATCCTTGTTCTGCTGAAGAGAAATTTGTCGTCATAGAACTTTCAGAAGAAACCTTAGTAGTAACAATTGAAATTGCTAATTTCGAGCACCATTCTTCTAACTTAAAAGAATTTGAGGTACATGGGAGCTTGGTTTATCCAACAGATGTTTGGTTCAAGCTCGGTAATTTCACTGCTCCAAATGCAAAACATGCACATAGATTTGTTCTCAAGGACCCAAAATGGGTGAGATATTTAAAGTTGAATTTTCTCACCCATTATGGTTCAGAATTCTATTGCACACTCAGCACTGTGGAAGTTTATGGAATGGATGCTGTTGAGATGATGCTGGAGGATTTAATATCTGCTCAACATAAACCTTCTATATCAGATGAAGCTACGCATGATAAGAGAGTAATTCCTTCCCAGCCTGGCCCCATTGATGAAGTGTCACATCGTAGAGAGTTGCAATCTGTTGCTAACGAGGAAGGTGATGATGGTGTTGATATAGAACTTTCGAAGAGTAATACACCTGAACCGGTTGAAGAATCACACCATCAACAACCTGGCAGAATGCCTGGTGACACTGTTCTCAAAATTTTGACACAGAAAGTTCGCTCACTAGACCTAAGTTTATCTGTTTTGGAGCGGTATCTGGAGGACTTAACGTCCAAATATGGCAATATATTCAAAGAATTTGACAAAGATATCGGAAATAATAATCTACTCATTGAGAAGACCCAAGCGGATATAAGAAATATTCTTAAAATCCAGGACACCACAGTATGTCATACTCCTATCCTTTCATTCCATCTTCTGTTAATGACAGTGCCTATTAACATTGGGTTTTTTTCAATGTAGGATAAAGATCTTCGTGATCTCATTTCTTGGAAGTCCATGGTTTCCTTGCAATTGGATGGTCTGCAAAGGCATAATTCTATACTCAGGTTTTGATTTTTACTTCCCCTCCATCCCCACCCCCAAACCACTGACACACACACACACAAAGAAAAGGAGATGGGAGAGAAATGGAGTGAGATTTTTTTTTTTTTTTTGGTTTAAATTCTATTTTGGTTCTATATTTGTTCTACTCTGTATATAACTCCTAAATATTTTGGTTTGTTCACTTGAATTTGCACCGACATTAATATTTAATAAATTATTTAATAGGAACCTGACATAGGTATATTCTGTTTATAACTCTTAAAGATTCTATTGATCACTTCTTGCTAACAGAAAATTTCTGTTTATCACTGTGCACGAGTATTTTTCTTCAAATACAACAAGAAATTTCCTACTAATGACAATTTTTTCTTCTTTATTCTGCATTTGCTTTCTTTATTTGTTTCCTTAATACTTTCTTACATGTATCGTATCCCATAAAATTATTCTTGTTTTTTAATACTAAAAGTGTTCACATACAGCCATCTGTCCTTTTGATTCGCGTTCTCATTTCTTTTTCATTTCATATCTGAGATCTCCTTTGAAGAAGAAAAGAATAAAAGACTGCCCAAAGTCACCTTAGCAATTTTACTTCGAAAACTGTGCAAAGTTGTCTTTGTTAAATTTTTCTTATTGGTGAGAGAGGCTGAAAGCTTCTGTTTTGTTTTGCAGATCTGAGATCGAAAGGGTACAGAAGAATCAGATTTCTCTTGAAAACAAAGGAATAGTAGTTTTTCTTGTGTGTCTAATTTTTTCATCACTTGCTATTTTTAGATTATTTTTGCACATTGTTCTTAGAGTATATGAGAGAACAAATAATTCCAGGAAATTTTGTTGTATAAGCCCTTCCTGGTACCTATTGCTTTTGAGCTGTTGTATCATTCTTTTCATACAGTCATTATAATCAAGGATTGCCTCTTTATTTCATCCATTTTCCTTCTCCAACTCAAATGCTCCATCTGTCCCTCCCCCCATCCCAAAGTGTAACTTTAAAATATCAAAAAAGTACACTAACCGGATTAGCACTCATAAAGAAGAACCAAAAACCCGGTTGGGTACATTTCTAAACATGGAGAGAATGTCAATGCACCAAAATAAAGTTACCAACTTTATTTCCAATCGATGGTGCTTGAAAATTTCCTACATTTTAAAGGTATTTAGAAATGTACCTCCAACTAGATTTTTGGTTTTTTGACGAGTGGTGCCTTGAAAATATCTGTCTAATCCGGCACTTAAAAGTATCTTTTTTTCTTGTGCAAATGCAATTATGAGGGATCGAACTTTTAACCTTAGAGAGGAAGAGGAAGGTTATATTAAGCTAAGCTTTATTTGATAAAAACGAAGGTTTGTTGAGATGTGGAAAATTGACGAATTGATTTTTAGTTTTTATCTTGGCCACGTTTGATTAAGAAAGAGTAATAACTTAACTAATACGTAATCACACGTTGTCTTCTTTAACATTTGTTGTGAATCTACCGTTTGAGATATTTTTAAATGCAATAGGAATAAAAACAAAAAGAAAAAGAAAATGTTTGGATGGACAATAAGATTGGTATTAAATCAATCTATAGAAGGAAAATGCAATGATTGTAATTTGAATTGTAATAAAAAGAATCACATGCATATTCCAAAGAAGATCTCAAAACAGCATTCATATGTATTAAAATTGAGAATCTCCCTTATCTTCAGCAAGGAATGACTCGTAAAGAAGCAATGAATCTTTGGAATAATGAGTTGTTACAACATTATAGTGTTATTATTAGTACACATTCACTAGCATTGTATTGATGATAATGGAAGATCGAAGGCATGGAGAAGGAGAAATGGAGCACTGTTCTAAGAAACCATTCTTCTCATCTTTTTCCCCATTTTTGTCTTTGTTGGTTTTACTTCCTTCTCTTGTTCTTGTTTTTTTAGTATGTAAACTTGATTTGGAGATTCCTTGGAGGATTGGCTTTGATAAAGATTTATCAAGTTTACAAAACTCACAACTTAATTCTTTTTCAAATATCATCTCTTCTCCAAAGTTGGTTGAATCAGTTGATTTGGACCCCAAGGGACAGTCTTTTCTTCATTCAATTGTAAGCTTTTCACATTTTGATTCACTTCTTTTTACTTTGTTTGCTTTCTTTTACATGAATGTTCTAAACTATACGGTGGATTTCTTTTCTCTATTAAGCCTTTAAATCTCATCTGGATAAGTGATTTCGACTCTTCGTTCTTATTAAGGGGTGTTTGGAGATTCAACCGGATGTAGGTTGAGTAACTTCGATAATCCACTCAATAGGAACGCTTGTTATAAAATAGGGAGTAGTTTGTATTTTAACCATTTTTTTATTGTAAAACTATTTATAACTTAGTGGTTAAAATAACAACCAACTAACCTTTCTTCATTTAATGTTTTTAATTACTCGAACAATTGAGAACCCTCTTTGAAAATTAATTTAGTGAAAACTATAATCGATGTCTAATTTCGACAATGACCACCCTCAGTGACTAGCTTTAACGCCCGATCTCAACGACTATTCATTCCCCCTCTAAAATTATTTAGGAAAGATTACATTTTTTGCCCAAGTCTAATTTTTCCTTTTATTTCTTTCTCAACTTTTGTCTCTTTTTCCCTTTTACTATCCCCAATTACTTTTATCCACTTATCAAACTTTTTAACCAAACAATTTGTCCCCATTTTCTGCAATATATGTGGTACTGAACCAAATCTCTATCCACGAGATTGATAGTATAAACTTATGTCATTGTCAGTTGAGTTGTCACGGTAAAGAATGCTCTCTCATAATTATTTTTATCGTTCAATTGATTTCTTTAATCTTTTCTTTCCGATTTAAATACCCTACTAAGTTTATGTTTGTCTTCATCCTTTATGCCAAAACAAGCATAGTTAAATTGACATCTAATATACATTAACAACTTATTAGTTTGGATGTCTATATTGAATTTCTCTCTAAAACTTTCATCCTATTCTCATTTTTTCTTCTCAAATATTACTTGACGATTTTAAAAATCATGTTATTAAAATTGATTTCGGATGATTAAACGTATTTTGAGAGGGATTTTGAAAATTACAATAATTCTATCATTTCAAAATCAATTCAAAATCAAGTGCAAACGTGCTGAAGCTTTTGGACTGTGTTTCTAAATAAAAACTGCATTATTTGATCATGATCATCAGGAAGAATCACAAAAAACAGTAGCTAAAGACAAAGAAGCCAATGGAAAAAGTGCAACTCCAGGGATCAGCAAAACTGAGAGATATAGTAAGTTGAAGAAACTAGAGGAGAAATTGGGAAGAGCAAGAGCAGCCATTAGAGAAGCTTCTCAAATTCATAATCTTACATCTATACATCATGATCCTGACTATGTTCCTACTGGCCCAATATATAGGAACCCAAATGCTTTCCACAGGTATATAAAAGGTCTACTTATAATCTTAACCCTTTTATCTCGAATCTCATTTCAATTTGGCTTCTATACTTTTACAAGTTTCATTGCTCTTTTTCTTTGTGATTATTGAAAAGCACAACAAAAATGCAAGTGAACTCCATAACGTAGCAATTTTAGCCCATATACTTCAATTGATTCAATTTGGTTCTTAAAACATTTATGTTTAACGGTTGTTCTTCGGATTGAAGTTTTTGAAATGTCCTCTGAACTTCATGATGTGACATTTATAGTGATGAGCCCTTTTTTTTCTTTTCTTTTTTTAGTTTAACAACATGTAGGACTACAAGATTCAAACTGTTATCCACTTGGTTATTGGCATATTTTTTAACTAATTAACTTGAGTATATCTGACAAATCACACAAGTTAAAAAAATAAGTTTGTCCATGAAAGAACAAATACAAAATGTTTTAGAGCATAGAGACTAAATTAAAACTAAATTCAAAGCTGGAATGTATACAATTTTCTTTAGTTCAAATCATTAAAGTGAAGAGAGTGCCATGTGCAGGAGCTATATAGAAATGGAAAAGCTTTTGAAGATATATGTATACAAAGAAGGAGAGCCTCCAATGTTCCATGGAGGTCCATGTAAAAGCATATATTCCACAGAAGGAAGGTTTATTCATGAAATGGAAAAGGGAAATTTGTATACAACCAATGACCCAGATCAGGCTCTTCTTTATTTCCTCCCATTCAGTGTTGTCAATTTGGTTCAATATCTCTATGTACCAAACTCTCATGAAGTTAATGCCATTGGAACTGCAATCACTGACTACATCAACGTCATCTCTAACAAACATCCTTTCTGGGATCGCAGCCTTGGTGCTGATCATTTTATGCTTTCTTGTCATGATTGGGTAAGCTTTGGAAATCGAAGGAGCAACATCTAAAGCACCATTGAGTTCGATCTAAATTTTCTTTCTTCTTTGATGCAGGGGCCACGTACGACTTCATTCGTTCCGCTTTTGTTCAATAACTCCATCAGAGTATTGTGTAATGCGAATGTTTCTGAAGGTTTCCGTCCTTCTAAAGACGCATCATTTCCTGAAATCCATCTTAGAACAGGAGAAATCGATGGGCTTCTTGGAGGTCTCTCGCCTTCTCGTCGATCCGTTCTTGCATTCTTTGCAGGTAGGCTTCATGGTCATATAAGGTACCTACTCCTGCAGGAATGGAAGGAAAAAGACGAGGACGTGCTTGTTTACGACGAGCTTCCAAGTGGAATATCATACGATTCGATGTTGAAGAAGAGTAGGTTTTGTTTATGCCCTAGTGGGTATGAGGTAGCCAGTCCAAGGGTAGTGGAAGCCATTTATGCTGAATGTGTTCCTGTGTTGATATCAGAAAGCTACGTTCCTCCTTTCAGTGATGTTTTGAATTGGAATTCATTTGCTGTGCAAATACAAGTGAAGGATATACCAAACATAAAAAAGATACTAAATGGGATATCTCAAACTCAATACTTGAGAATGCAAAGGAGAGTGAAGCAAGTACAAAGACATTTTGTACTCAATGGAACTCCCAAGAGATTTGATGCTTTTCATATGATACTTCATTCTATCTGGCTCAGAAGGTTGAATATACACATTCAAGATTAAAGTCATCTTCACATAGTTTTGTATAATCCTTTTTGTTCTCAACATATACTTTTGTAGATTTCAAAAAACATAGAAAATATCAAAAAGAGGTAAAAAAAAAAAAGCATTGTATTGGGTATTTTGCTAGGTAGAGTAAGGGCTGTCCACTATTTCATATTTGATTTTGATTTGAATTCATTCTTCTGAAACCCCAAATATTTAACTAGAAAACCATTGAAGAGAAGCAAATAGCTCACCATTTAAAATTACAACCATCGTTCCACTAAGAAATAACTGAATATTATATATAACCCATCAGAAATGGATAGTAGTACATACAAAATCATAACTAATACATTCAAATACATGTGTTCTTGTCCAAAAATGAATCGGCAATGGTAGAAAGAAACCTTAAAAGAAAGAAGAGGAAGAAAAAACGGGGAAATCAAGAATCCCTTCAATCTAGTCTTGTATTAATAATGAAGACAACAGTATAACCTGATACTAAGAAATGTTGTATATACACAAACCTCTCTCCACTTTTTAAGTTTCTAGTAGAATATGAACTTGAGGAGATCACTAAATGAATCGTGAAGTGGAGCTTAATATCACCCAATGTTGTAGAGACAATATGAATCATCAAGTAAGATCTGATGCCATGCTAGAAGTATCTGGAGCCAGAAGAAGACTGCGGAGGTGCTGGTGGCAGTCGGTTTGGAGTACGACGGCTGCTAGAGTTTGAACCCGAGTTTATGTCACCGTTTTGTGTGGGATCACTAGAATGTCCACTGTGGCCATTGGAAGAAGATCTTCTGTAGTCAGCCCGACCATTAGCAGCAGCATCAAATGCAGATCTCCATTCATCTCCAGGTGATCCGCTAGTTTTGGGACTACTTTCTGCAGAGGTTGAAAATATTAGTCATGAAAAATGTGGGAGAAATATAGATCACATCACAATATATATACATAAATATATTAACGTAGCATCTTTTTGAGGTGGGCAATAGAAAATGAAGACAAACAGTAAAAAGAGCAGCAACTAATGATTGAGATTACCTGCACCACTATCGGACCAACCAGCAGCAGCTGCTCGATTATCGTGAATGCTGAGCTGGCGAGTAAGTTTTGAAAGGAGAGAGGATTGTTTTTGATAACGCTCTCTCCTTCGTTTAACATTCTGATCCTCCTGGAGAAGCTCCTCAATCTTGGCTGAGCTTTGGGCACTGTTTTCAGAGTTAAAAAGACAATTAAAAAGGATCAGTTGAGGCTGTGTGTGGATATTGAACAACAAATCAAGTCTATGGCAACATTAAGACCAGTCTACCTGATCGAGCTATATAATTGATTAAGCATGTCTTCCTTTGCCTTCTCGACTTGACAAAGCACAACAGCCTGCATAATCAACAACTCGCTAATGAAATAAAATGTGTTGCAGAAGAAGACGGGCTACTTGGGATAATCATTCCAAACATAAATTTCCACATAGCACCGAACTATTCAAAACTTACCTTCGGAACATTTGCAGCCAAACTATTCAAAACTGCCTCAACATAACCACGAACTTCTTGAGACATCCACCGCAGCTCTTCTTCAGGATCAGCAGGTTTTCGAGCCATAGTATCCTATTAAAGAAAGTCGATAAATTCTTTAATATTAATTCCAAAATACTATCAAAAGCAATAAGTAAAAGAAATTAAGTGCATGAGAAGTGGTTAGTTTAGACTATTCTTCCAAGAAAAATAGCTTGATGAACTTTGAGAAATAAATGGAACCAAAAAAAAGCATGTACAGCATCCTATGCGCATACCCATCAATACAGAAGAATTATCCAGATGCAAACGTGTTCCGAAAAGGGAAAACAAGAAAAACAAAACAAAAATCAGAGTAAAACTATAGGTAATAATAAGACAGGATTCAATGACATACTAGGGAACCATCAGATAGACTCTGCCGCAAGGTAAGACCACCTTCGGAGGATGCTCCTCTTGTCTGTCCTCCTTTGGATGGTTGAATGACATTGCGTATCTTGTTTGTCCATTCCACCTTGTCTGCAGCACTTTCCGCTTTCAAAATAACAGCACTATGGGCTGAAGGACAAGGCACAATTAAGTCAGCAAGTGGTTCTCAACATGGAATTTATAAATTTGGAACATTAATGAAAAGACTATTAGGACATTTAAATATCTTCTTCATAGGAATACAATATTTAAAATATCAAAATATTTATGTAACTTTACCCTTTAAAACAGTTTTATATGGAACTTTGCTGGTAATCTTAAACACAAGACTTGATCCTTTTCCAGAATCTGGCCCATTAGCCTTTTTATCCTTTGAACTCTTTGAAGGTGTAGGCTCTTCCTCATCTGCAACTTCTTCAATGCTACAATCCTGTAAACATTTTGACAGTCAACGTGGCCATTCAGATAACCAACAGTATTACATGCCAAAATCATTGTTAACTTCAAGATGATTCCAATACATGTGACTAAAATAAAACCATTGCTAAACTTCAAGATGATTTCAGTACATCTCCACGAATCAAAACAAAACTCACAAGATATGACCACCCCCAAATTCCCATCCATGGTGATGTTTTATTGTCTTAAATGATTGTGTATGAGAATATACAAAAAATGAGACTCAATTACAGAAGAAAAAGAAAAACAAATAATTAATTGAGAATCTTGAAATTGAGGAAGGAGAGATGGCATTGCATGTGTGTGATACCTCTAAAGTAATGACACCACGAAAGTGTCTCTCTTCTTGCTTCTTGGTGTATCCAAGCTGCAAATGAGTGTAGAATAGAAGTAAATAAAGGTAATGAAAATATGCTGCCCGTTTCAAAAATAAAGAGATAGCAATGGACAAATGTATCAAGAATGCACAACGTAACATCTCCTCCCTGTGTCAACACAAAAAGATGGCATGGATGAAATGACTAAGTAAGTTTATCTACCAAAGATTCATGTATAATCATAAGCTCAAATAATAGAGAAGCTACTACAATATTATCAGCTGTAATGTCAAAATGACTAAATAAACACCAACACATAAACTTGCAATCGCCAGAAACACGCCCATAACCAACTCAGGTTTTGCCTATCTTCAATATACGAAACAAATATATGATCAACGTGAAAAACAAGTGAAATATCAAGTAAGTTTATCACTCCAAAACAAGAAGCACACTCCCTAACCAAACTTAAACTACTTTTTACTATTAGATAGTACCCATAAATGGAGAGTAAATTTTGCTCTAAGGAGCATATTGATGCATAGAAAAACCCTTCTAATCATGATACAATAGAACAAATATTTTGGCTTCAAGTATATAAGTTCCCAGCACCTTAAACACTAATCAGTCGTTTTTGTTACTATACCCCTCTTTACAATTACAAAACAGGGAACTATTTTATTGATAGAATTTTAATGATGTGCAACTATCTTACTTAAGGAGTATGAATGGATGAGCCTACCTACAAGTACAAATACAACACACGGTTCCCACATTCTAAAATTAAATATAATATGATTTAAAAAGTAATAATAAAGAGTTAGTACCAATTTGATGTCCAGAGCTACAACCTATGGAATTTACATTAAAGGGCACTGATGAAAAACATATGAAAACAACAAATACCACACCATCTGACTAAAAGTATTGAGGGAAAAACAACCACTCATTTTCACTGACCATTAAAAGCAAACATCCATAAACTTTTACATACCTTTCCAGTCTTCTCATTCAAAACAAACCATCGCCTGCTCCACCCATTAGTTTTTGCACTTTTCTTTAACAAGAAACCTACAAATAGAAACAAAAATTTAAAAACAAACCTATAAAATTAATAGTAACCTTAAAGTTTACTCTGAAACAAAATGCTCTATCAGTAATGTAGCCACAGTGCACAAGCTATGATGTAAACCATCATACAAAATGTCACATGTATAACATCCAAAAAGACACTTTAACATGAATACAATACAGCATGGATATGCCGACAAATAATTATTGTAAAACATAAAACGTACAGAAGAATAATATTACATTCAAATTTCATTCTTTCCACATTCTACATATTCAAAATGACACAGCATTTAACTTTCTAAAAAAAAAGCTTAACGGGTTCCACAACCAATAAACATAAATAAGCATTTCAATAAATGTGATTAATAAACGTTTTAAAAGAATTCAAAAAAACAAGGTTTTTCATTTATATCACAAAAATTCCTAGCCTAGTCCAAAATTATTTATTGATTTTTCTGTTTTAAACCGTTTCTTTAATCCAGGTATCCAACATAACGAACCATCAGGAAAAAGTTATATAAGAGTCGAGCAAATAGTTTGAGTGTCGAACTTTGATCAGAAGTCCAACATGTACCACTCATGGATCCAAAATAAAACTGTTATTGGCGTGTAACAGACAAAGTGCATTAAATGGATTTTTATTTCATCCTCCATTTTAAAAATTAGATGATTAAGATCCTGCCGTATATTCCAAGAGTTGAACACATTTCAGCTTGGGGATTTACCAGAATGACAACTCCAAACAAATGAGAACAAAGTTCACCAATCAAGATTTTCAATGTGCATTTAATCCAGATTTAACAGATAGAGAGAATATAAACAGAAGTTTAATAGTCTCATCTTAATTTAAAAAATGGAAAGAGTCTGCTAAAATAAATTTCAAAATGCCTTCATAAACAGTTGAAAGAAATATTCATAATGAAAGTCAAAACCTAGTAACAGGGATTGCATGCATACCAGCTGTTATCTCTCCCTCAGCACCTGCTGTCTTCAAACCTGAACCTTCCTTCTCTTCCTTCTCTTCCTTACTAGGTTTTTCTTTCATTGATTTCAGGCTTCCACCAGCTTGTTGACTATTTGTTTGAGGACTACTTGCCTGGTACAAAAAGATATACTAGTGAGAATGAAAATCAGAAACAAGAGTCAGCACCCCTTTCTTGATTCAGATTACTCACCCTGTTTGACACAGCTTGTTCAGCCTCGTGTCCTTTTTTTGATGATCTAGTTTTCACTTCCTCTTCCCGGCGCTGTCTTTCCATCCTAAATTGAGAATTAGAAATTGTCATCATTACAATTAACCTAATTGAAATTTAAACTTCATCACAAAATATTGCATAGCATGCATATGCATAGGTGGTTGTGGGAGCAGAAGGGATTTCTATTAGAACGTGTATAGCATTCAAGATCTTAAAACAGATTAACAATATCAATTTTTTCCCTTCTCCTTTCTCACAGCAGCACAAAAATGCATAGCATTAAAAAATTGTACTAAACTTACCTTCTTTGTACAAGACGTATAAAGTGTTGTGGTGGGACAAATGCTCGCTCCATGTCAACTAACGCCACAACCATCTTTTTTGCTTCATTTTTAAACCCATCCAGAGCAGCACTTGCAATGGCCACAACCTAGAAAAAGAAATTGTTTTAGAGGGTGGGAAAACAGTTACCAGTAGCTTTATTACAAGAAACAATGTTTTTGAAAAAGCAATAAGAAACCCTTATTAGAAAAATTACATCCTATATAATAAAGAAAATCAGCACAAAAAGTAAATAATGATGAAACATACAAAAGGATATAAAATAAAATTTTAAACCATGAAAAGTTGAGAACTTAAGAGGCTAAACAATGTGATCAACAAAATAAATAACCGACTCACCTCCCTTTTGAATGGTGGGTATCTTCCAAGACCCGGGGTGCCATTAGCAGCAGCAGAAACAATATCTATCAACACTCTGTGCACCTATATTTTCAAACCAGAAACAAAATCAATTTCTTTAACAATTCAAAGAAGAAGAAAAATATCCTGGCTCCTTGTTGAAGAAATTAGAGAAATTCTGAGGCTAAGAGTAAAAATATCCTTGTAATCCCAAATTCTATATTTTAGGGTTTTACTTCTAAACGGTCTCCTCAATTATCAATTTAATTTTTTTAATTATTCCTTATTTTGCCTAATTGGGATTGAAGAGCCTCTTCAAAATCGCTACTGGTTTTTGAAGTATGTAAGGATGTCCCATCTTTCCATTTTTCTGTGGTAACAGATCTAAAGATTGTTCATCATCCACCACAAGCAAAACAAAAGAAATTTAATAGCTAAGGCTCACATTCTAAAAGAGGTCTCAAAACAACAAAGAAATATTCCACGATGAATTAAGTGCCCCTAAATTTAAGAAGCTAAGCAATTTCAGACCCTTATGTGTATCTTTACCTCATCAACACAGAGACGTGATGGTTCCTTCGCAAGCTCCAAAACACCTTTTATTAAAGATCTCAAACCTTTCTCCGGTGATATAAGATAAGGCTGATAACCATCAGCTTCTAATACGATCTGTTATAGAGAAGTCCAGAATGAATCTATATCCTGAAAAATATAAGCTGGGAAAAAAAACCAAAAAAGGGAAGATAAAACATACCCGCTTCACATTATTAATATCGAAGTGTCTGTCTAAAGGCAATTGCTTGATTCGATTTGGAAAATTTCCCTCAAAGCTAGCAACAATTTTCCAACCTGCACCCTGAAATATGCTAGCAATTGTTAAACTTCTAGTTCAAAACCCTCACTGCAGTTCCCCAAGGGTTAGATTTGTTCCGATGAGAAATTAACAAGATAATGAACATGCTCTATGAGTACAATTCCAATCACCTCCAAATGAGTTTAAAAGACAGGAAGTAGGGAGATAAGAAATAAGCACGAAAATAGATCAAAGTAAATAAATAAAATAGAAGACCTACCTCACCAGAGCCTATGTGCTGGAGAAACTTATCTTCAAACTCACGGCAAAGTTCCAAAGCTAGAGCCCTTGTCCCCTCAACACCATTCACCATTTGTTCACCAAGTCTAACCAACTCATCCTGAACTACTTGAGACTTCCCTTGTAACCTTGAATAAAAGTCGGACACAGAAGTCAATAATAAAATTAATTTCCTCCCATGTATTAAAGCTATCTATTTCATCAATCTGAAATTCTGCCAGATAAATCTGTCAATATAGAACCACAAATACAGCAAATTCTATTCTTGAAAATAGACCCATATTCAACTCAGATAGTGAATTCAACCTTGGAAGCACTGTAAAATGCAAAACTATATGAAGTTTTAAATAAAAAATGCCAAAAATTAGAACATCTAAAATTTGTTGTCCGTGATTTTTTTACCCAAAATATATTGTGAGAAATAGGAGGTCTATTTGTTAATACACTAGCCTAGGTGCAACAGAAATGACTGGGGCTAAAAAAGATATGCACAACAACTTGTAAATAAAAATTTTGATGTAATTTTGTCAATATTGGGGAAACAGTTACCCGGAGAGAAGGTTAGGAAGCCGGACTTTCATTCGCTTCCGGATCTGTTGGGACAGTGCATCAACTAAGGCTAGCCTCCCCAGCTTACTTTGAGGGGCACCAGATAGTATAGATTTGAGACTTTCACTCTCTGCTCTCCAAGCAGTCTCCATGGAATTCTCTGAGCCAACAGATCCAGACTGTGCAGTAGCTATTGAAACAGATTGACCAATTAAAGCAACCCATGGGATATCTGATGCTCGTGCTGGCCCTTGATTTAACAGGAGAGCTTGCACTGCAGCAAGAGACTTCTGGTCTGAAGAAGCTTGGTCAATTTTGCTAATTACACCAATGGTTCTGGTACCTATGTTGAGGATATCTCTCAGATTTAATCAATTAAAAAATACAGTGGAAAAGAGAGAAAATAAGATGCAAAATTTGTTATAGATCAACCAAAAGAACAAAAACAAAAAACAAAATTTTAAGACTGAAATTGATCTCTATAAGCTAAATACGGAAAAACGAGAAAGAGGAAACAAAGATCCATGAGAAATAACCGGGCGAAGAATATAAAAAGGAAAAACCCAGTAATAAAAAGTTATTCCCAAGGTATACAAAAAACATTACACAGAGCTCATAAAAGTGATCAAGACTGCAAAGCATTTTACCATCTTTATCAAATTCCTTGGCGGATCTTAGGGCTCTAGATGAAGCGACTTCAGGAGCCTGGGCTGCTGGTACAATAACTAGTAAAATTGCATCATTGTGTTCGGCATATTCACTAACCTATGCAAAAACCATTAAAATATAATTACTTACACCATTAATAACAATATATATGCTACAACAAAGTATCACTTGGTTAAGAATAAATGCATAAACCTTCTACACGGATTATGGATTCAGAATTTGGCTAAATGTATTCATCTGTTAATAAGTACATGAGCAAGTCCATGAATAACAACTTACCACAGAATCATCCATGGCCCGTTGATCAAGTCCAGGTAAATCAACCAACTTTAGTGGAGGCGCTGAAATGAAATAGTGCAAATGAAAATTGAAGAAACAATAACAAATAACTGTATGAACTAGATAAAAATAGTAGATAACTATACTTATGATGAAAAATGTCGATGTATGTAAGAACCTAACTATTCAACACAGCAACAAAAGAGAGAGAAAAAGAATTCAAATTCATCAACAGTTCAACCATCAGTTAATAAATCCTATTCGTATAGGGTACAGCAGGTTTTTATTTTTTTCTTGGACATTCTCTGAATAGTTACAATAAATTATAAACTTCCCTAATCCAACATCCATCAGTTCGCTATAAATATTCAAAAGTAGCAATGATGTGTTCTCAGCAAACTAAAACAAAAGTGGCCATCACATGAGAAGGCTTCAAGTAGGAAAAGTGCATCGAGAAACTACCAGATAATTACATACAAGATTAACCCATTCACATGAAATGATATCTAATACTTGATCATGTATTTCTTTTTATATGTAAAGCAGTGCTTGAGAAGAACGGCATAGTACTTAATTCTGCGATTGTCACAGTAAGTTATTCAGATAAAAGTTTTTACCACCACCAATTCATCAGTTCACAGATTTTAAAGTCGTGGAGAAATTCACAATTTCAAAAGATTATGTAACAGGATTACATATTACATTAAAATATTATTAAAAATAAAAATTAAAAACTTCTACTGAATACTCCAGAGCCCAAACGAACAAACGAACCTGTACTCGTACGAAGCTTTAGATATATTTCATCTCGGCCCTTTCCTGAAGAACCCTTGCTCAACCTGTCCTGCAGAGAATGTCTCAAAGCACCTAAAGAACAATTGGAATTAGTGCTGAAATTAAATATGGGAGTTTATCTAAATAACCATTAATATCTGAAATATCATCACCTCCTATACTAGAATTATAGTATAGGTGACACATGACATAACCAAAAGCTTACAAAGGAGAGGATGCTAGATCCATTCTACAACCAAGGCCCATTGGCAGATCATTGATACATTTATTCACACAGAATGTTGCTAATTCAAATGAAAAAGGAAAGAGACAGAGACAGAGAGAAAAAACAAAAATACACATTATGAAATTTAAGAAAAGAGCATTTTGTTTAGTTACTAACTTGCAGAAACCTGTTGAGATTTATTATCAATCTGCAGAATTATTGATTTGCTACTCAAAGAACCATCCCTCTGTAGATCAATGCTTATTGGAGCTCGTGTAGCACCATTTTCACCCGTTGGCTGAACATAGAATAGAAACAAATTACACATCAGAATATTGTATTCATAAGAGCGAACCAGTAGATCAATAGAAAGAAATAACCAACCAAGTAAAATTCAACTTACCAAAATAGGATGCCCGATTAAACTATTCAAAACTGCAGATTTGCCAGCGCCCTGAAAATGATCATCAAGAAATAAGGAGATGATAGACATCTTCATAACACAATCAAGTGTCAAATTCGAAGGCTATAAGAACGTCTAATAGAAACTGAATACCCAACCAATACAGAATTGCGTTGACTGAAAAAAGCTTAAAATTGTGATGTAAATACAACTCCAACTGCAAACCATGACTAAGAAAAGTTCCCAACTGTAAAAGGACGACCATACTAGAGTTTTCACAGCCAACTGATCTCTTGCAAATACCATCATCGCATGGCACAACAATCTAAAGTAGTAATCTATCGCACTACTACAAATATAACTGTCCCACTGACCACTACAAGCACTAAGACTTCGTTACAACGGTGAGTCCATGAAGCCGGCCTTCCAACTCGTGCATCAACTATTTAGTAAGTAACAAAACAATGAACTAAGAAACATGCCCCATCACAAGGGTGCTTCAAATTTTTCTTCTATAGCAACTAGGAATTCAAAAATATAACAAGCAGACGACACTAGATTTCACATCGTTTCATTACTAGAATGCTCCAGCAAGTTGGGAAACCCAAGTAGACACAAAGATCTGCCGCCTCAAACTAACAATTCAAAAACTAACATCATACAAATAAGCAGTCTCCAAGACAAAGCAAAGAGAAAGAAACTGACCCGAAATCCAAAACCCAGTAAGAAAAAATAAAGAAACGGTGAACTCACAACATTGCCTAAAGCCACAACGTTGAGAAAAGTCGTAGCTCTACGAGAAGAAGCACCAGAAGTAGAATTATCATCAACATCTTCATCGGCAAGTAAAGCCGCCGCTTGGCGCATGGATTCAGACAGCTCTCCCAACTCCTCGATCGAGTCCATTGCATCCATAGAAAACTACCCAAGATCAACGATCTAAAACTAAGAAAAACCCAACTCAAGTAATCGATAAAAAAAAGGACAAAAGAGTAGAAATTCAAACTAGGAAAAGAAGAAGAGATCGATTAGAGAAGAACCCTAGAAGAAAGATCTATGAGAAGTTAAGAGATGGGTATCTGTAAAGATTTTGAATTTGAAGAAATGAAGAAATGAAAAACTGAAAAGGTCTATAAAGTTGAAATTTTGGAGAGACGAGGGTTATAAGAACGAAGGAGAAGATGAAGAAAGTTCCCACTTTCTCTCTCTAAGAAAACTCTCCCCCCCTCTCTCTCTCTCTCTCTCTCTCACTGTCACTATTAAGTTCTTTGCGTTTTGAAATGTTAAATTCAATTCTCATTCTTCTCTTTGTTTTTCAATTTTATTTGAATTTTCATTTGTATATATATATATATCTTTTCATCAAAACAAAGTATTGATTATGTGATTATTAATTATTTCGGTGATGGCCGGTCGGTGCTTTACCACTTTCCTTTTCATTTCAAATTTGTTCAACAAATTTGGTACCAACAGTGAATTTTAAACTACTGTTTTGTAGAACAGTAAGGTCTAAGATTTAGGATGGTGTTACTCTACCATGATATTTGCAACTCTCACCCACTTATGTAGCCTTAAATTTTCAAATTATTGAAGCCAATGATGTGCTCGCTACCTTTTTGTTTAATTTAGCAAGTTTTTCGAAAGAATTTAGGATGGAAAAATGGTCGAAAAACTACATTTTCGCTCGCTACATAACACTTTCAAGATTTGAGATATAGTTTGGAAGTACAATTTCATTCTCCATTGACACACGTCTAGATAAGGTGGTGGAAGGATGAGAAGAAAGGATTGAGGTAAGAAAATAGGCGAGGCAGAGTGAAGTTAGAATGAGATTGAGTTTATGTCACGTTCATAGTAAACAAATTTAAAAATGTCGTTTGAATTTTGTATGAAAAGTGGTTGATGATGAAAAGTTTATGACATTTTGTTTTCTTAGTATTGGAATTGAAATTATAAACACTACACTTCCGGTGGATAACTAGAAGCTCGCAATGAATATATTATTGTTGTAGTCAATAGTAGAGTCTAATTTCTTTAGTTGAAGTCAAAGAAAGACCAAAAAAGAAGGGGATGGTAGATTAAATTTTGTTTGGTGTTGCACTTTTATTGAAATACCTATATCATAGAACAACAAGTTTAAAGATAGAACGACAACAAAACGCTAAATTCACTCTTTATATTAACGATTTTTTTTCAAAGGATAAATATGCATATGTACTAGAGGTGGGAGATTCTAAATTTGAGGATGCAAAAGATTATGACAAAATGAGACGTTGGAAAGAGGTTTTTTCAACTTTTAAAAACCAACAATTTTTTTAAGTTAAAAAGAATAAAGTGATTCAAACCCTATTGATTATTTTTATTTTTGTATAATCGTACAAAACCACTCATGCTTATCTTCTAATGCTTTTTAGATCAAGTTATCATGGCCTGATTTTTTAACTTAACTCTTCGAAAAACTAATATTTTTATTATTGTGTTGATAGTTCGAGTTATTGTCAGTTTGTTTGTATGTTTATTCTCAATTTTGGTGTTTAATCTCCGTTTGAGAGAAAACTTTATTTAACTATCATTTGAGTATGCACAAGAGTGGTACGTGAGCCTAGATATCAACGAAAAGAGTTATAAGGATCACAATTGATTATCTAATCACAGAAAAACAATTACAAGTTAGTAGTTAGGTGTGAAAAAAAATGGTTGAACTTAAGACTTAGACATTAGACTTCTAGATGTAATTCATTGTATTAATCTGTTTTAAGGGTAAAAATGGTTTAATTCTAAAATGTCCCTTTGGTTAAATTTCTTCCCACTTGGGTCAGAACTTCAAATAAGAACTAATTACCCAATTTCAAAAGATGACACTCGATCTCATACCATTTTACTATACTCTTTAACTCCATTCCTAACCTCCTTAGCAAAATTTTAGGTGATATCGTGTTACAACTTCGTTTCCAAGGGAGGGCACAAATAATTTGGACAAAACCATAAATCTCGTTCCTTTAAAACATGGAATCTAAACAATGGACTAGCTTTCTATTCATGTATAATCCTTACAATTGTGAAAAGATTAGATTGAGCAAACAAAATTTGACTCTCTTGGGACCTTCATCAGATCCAAGCAGAACATTTCCATACACCAAACTGCTGTGAACATGTGCCGGCCACGTGCCGAGGTTGGTTTTCGTAAAATCTTCTCAATGGCAGTACAATTTGATCACTGAATCTGCACCAGCAGTAAATAACCATGGCTGCATTGGGTGAAACTTGCAATCCATTACTCCTGCATTTGAGAAACAAGCAATGTGATAGTGTGATAACATCAGTTTCTACAATAGTATTGCATACTTTTGTTCAAAAGCCTACTTTCTTTCTGGTTGATTCATATTTTGACGATCAAGCTTAAAAATTGTAACCTCACATCCAAAAAGAACTTATCTACTCACCTCTTCCATTGACGGTTTTGTGTCCTCTTAGTATTTCCAACGGTGTAATAAGAGGATTCTGTGTAAGATCAGAGTAAACCATCCCATGGAAAACATATGCGGTGCCATCATCAGAGCAAGATGCAAATAATGGACGTGATCGATGGAAGGCAACATTTGTTATATCTTTTGGATGGCAGCTGCACAAATATTCCAAAAAAAAAAAGGTCAGAGAATCGACTTCAAAAGATAGTAAGAAAAAAGGGGAAACAAAAAAAATTCCTCATTTTTCCTTAGTTGAAACAATTGCTTTCATTGGGAGTAATCAATTTGTGAGATCTATATGGAATCGTTTCTTCAAGGAATGTGATTTTATGCTTGCTTGTGGGAGATGTTTGAACATCTCTGACCAGGGAGTTCATCCTCCATCCACCCTTCAAGAACAAAGGATTTTTTGTTTTCTTTTGTTTGCAGGGGTATGTGCATGTTCATTATTATGGGATATTTGGGAGTGAGGAACAATAAAGTGTTTGGAGGTGTGGTGAGGAATCCTAGCAAGGTTTAGTTTTTTGTGAGGTTTTGTGTCTCTTTAAACTTCAGTTTCGATGATTTTTTTTTAATTATTCCTTAGGTAAAAAGTCCCATCATGTGAACATTGTTTAACATTTAAATAATTAAAAGACGATGTTTCCAAGCTAATTCATTCTACCAGGGCTAAGGTAGGTAGGCAGATTACCGGAGAATTTTGTAAGGCTCTGATGAAAGATCCATGTCAAACCAACATAACTTTCCTTCTCTGCTCCCCACGATAACATTGTCACCTACATCCAAAATTCAATGTCAAGACTTTTTGAAGAACCAAAGTTTTTATATGGAAACAGCACAAAGTAATAAAATCAAGTCGCCAGTGAGGCTTAAACGTAGATGTACCAGCTGGATGCACAGCAATAGAAGAAACTTCACGGAGTCCAGTTTTCAGTTTTTTCAGGAGCTTTTGCTTCAATAAATTATAAACACGAACCTCCTTCTTCGTTGATACAAAGAGAATAGATTGAGTGGGGTGAAAAACTGATGAAACAGGAAGCCCATGCAACTTGAATGGAATTTTTTGTGTTAACTTTTTAGAGAGCTGATGAATAAGAACTGCTTTTGATTCACGTAAAAAAAGTCAAGGAAAACTGTTGATGTCTTAAACAAACAAATATGTAAATGTTCATCCAACATACAAGAAAATATAAGGCACACAGCACTATTTATGCCAAGGAGCATAGGACCTCATAAGTAACACTCAACCTAAGCAGCAACATTTATTTTCTTGCAAACTTAGAATCATGGACTTCAAAAGAACATATAGGTGAAAAAGAAGGCATGAACCTAAAATGCATCAGGTTGACTTCAGCAAACAGATGTTATTCATCAAAACTTAAGAGGGGTCAGACAATAAAATACAATTTTTACAAATGCATAGAATAAATATAAGAATTGAAGGTTTTACTATAGACTAGATGTACGAACACATGTAATTGAATGAAAATTCAAGTGAAATGAAGGTGGTAAAACTCCAAAACAAAATTAAATAGGATATCAGCTGGTAAAACTGTTGAAAGGTAGTCTCCTTTACGATGCCATTCAACTGCAGATACACTCTGCAACCCACATTGAAAGACAAGAAACTCCAGTTACATTAGTCATTTAGAAAGAGTCACTTGATTAACATTAGGGAGAGAATGTGAATAGAAAGCACCTTAAAATGCCTCAATCTAATCCCCCCAGTCTTGTCATCTTGAAGCCAGGTCGCAGCTGGTGTTTTATCTATGCATAGAATCACAACAAATTAGGACAACAATCAAATTAACCAAGGAACTAAGACAAATCACTATTGCATACTACCAGAATTTTCTGTAACAGGAAGCTTGTCAACATGGAGAACTTCCTTAATTTTTGCTTGCACCTCCCCATCCCCAAGACCAGTGTTTAAAAGTAATACATCAGCACCTCTGCAGAATGTTTATTAGAAAATTAACTAAAAAAGGATATGATACCATAGTTTAAACATCCTCAAAATGATATCACTAGTCTTACGCAGCAGCAGCCAATATGGGAAGATCAGGCCTAGGATTCCAAGCTACATACTTCACAGGTTCCCCAAGCTCCAACACTTTAAGACATCTGCCTGTTTCAACTTCCCATATCCGAACAGTTCCATCCAATGAACCTTGACTCGCAATAGTAAAAAAGAGGATCCAAATCAAAACAATTGTTTTGGTCTCGTGAACAAAAACAATCAAACTTCTACATTTGTCATTCTTACCTGAAGCAATCCATTGGCCATTGGCTTCAGTTGAAATGGACATTACCGCATCCTTGTGACCTCTATATTCAAGATAGCATGTAGTCGGATAAGGTCTAAGATCTTTCCGGTTTGGCAGCTTAGGTTTCAAAGATTCAGGATCAATATTAATCTGGAACATGGAAGTTATGGGAAGAAGAAAAAAAGATCAATCTATTTGAATAGTAATTAATGTAATAGAATAACATCAATATAACCCAAATCTCAGTAAGGCCTAAAAAATTATAGAAGGGTTTTTTTCTTTTGAGAAAGTAAATGATCTTGATTTGTTTTGCTTACACGCTTCTTCCGAACACGAGGGCACAAATATAGATCCAAACAACGCTCAAATGCATCCTTAAGAGCATTATCATAGGCAGGTACACTTCTCATGGATGTAAACCTGACCATAAACCGATGGATATAAATATAAACCGATGGACGCACAACAAAAACAAAGGAGATAACTAGATGATAAAAATAAAATGAATAATACTAGAAGCTAATGGCTATATAAAAAGCTTTATCACCTCCTAGGAATAAACTTTGGTCGATCTTCTTCATACATTAACTGATATGAGTTTATTTCTTCTTGAGTAGGGATATATTCCAGTGAAGGATTATATGATTCATCATGACCTGTCAAAAAGTAATAAACTTTTAGCAAATAAATTATAGAAATGATATTATAGCATTACAGGAGTATATTAGTAATTCATTAAGGAGTTTGTTAAGGTATTACCTATTAGGTTATAAAGAAAGGAGGTAGGAGAAGAGAAAGTTAGGTATTGATTCAATTGGCTTAAAGCCTGAGTGATCTCAAGAAATTAAGGGCCCACGTTCCTTTTGTAAGTTAATCTCTTACATTGCAATATAATTCTAGTTTAATTTGCATTTCATCAATCTGCCAGATAAAAGTGGTAAACACCTAAAAATCTGAAAGACAGTTAAAAGAATACCTGGCAACTTTGGTTTTGGTGCAGGAATGTAAGACAGATGTGAGGTCTTCTCTGTGGTGCTCGAATCATCGCCCCACAAATCGTGGAACTGTTGCTCCTCTTTGGGCTTGTCAAACTTAATGTGTCCATTTCGAATTGCCCGAACTAATCGAACAACCTAGGAATTTTCCAAAACCAGAAAATGTGAGCAAAAAACATCGAACTAGTATATCATCACAGGTAAGCAAATGCCTTTATGATAAATCAAGATTCAATGAACATGGAAGAACATACAAGGAAAGAAATATGAAAGAATCACAAGTGTACATTGGTACAATCAAATATATGATTATGGTCAATGGGAAAACATTTCTTATTCTGCAGAAAATTCTGCTAAAGACTAAAATGGTAGAACACATGAAGCAATTTTAATCTGTGAACAAAATTTGAAACCATTACCTTCTTGGCCTCCCATTTTGACCGGATAAAACGCCTCTTTGGTTCAGGTGCATTTGACAGTGGGTGCTTAGCATCATCCCACTTAAACCAATCAACATAAGGCTGCAATTGAAATTTTTTTAAAAAAAAAAGCAATAAATTAGGAAAATCATGTTGTTGCAAGAAATACTTTATCAAATAACATTTAAGCTAAAAACATCACAAACTACAGACCGCATGGGGATCAAAGTCTGCATGTGGTGCCTTTCCTTTGAGCAGTCTCCGCAGTTGCCTGACTTCTTCCTTCGATAACTCTATTATCTCATCATTGTATTCATCATATACCTTGCGCCTAATGGATGATAAGTTAATAGACTAAAAAAGTCACTAAAAACACCCCATAAAACAATTGAATGCATATACTCAACACAGTTAGGAGTGTCAGAGTGAGTTGTGGTTTTTGGTAAAAAGCTTGTCATGATCCGTATAAAATATTCAAAATCAAAATACAAAAAAAAATGTTATAACTTTCTCAATCACTTCCTCAACCATATTGATTCTCATAAAAGTACCTCAATCTTCTTTGAGAGCTAATAATAATTCTACTACTTAACCAAGTGGGACAAAAAGGCTTATATACATCATCAATAGAATAAAAGTATTGAGAAGACATCAAGAGACATCAAATCTTACACATCATCAACTAAATGAGGAAGTGTATATGCTAGTTTGAAGAAGTAGCCAATCACCTAGCATATTTATCAATATCCTCAAAGTTTCCCTAGGCCAAATGTTGTCATTGAACAATTGTGCTAAGATTAGACAAGTTGTGTGTAATCAACTAGTACACCTATAGTTATACTATTATATTTTGAGATGTCACATGCAAAAGCAAAAGGAATGTTTCGGTATTGAGTACCTCGGCTGGTCAAGATAAATTACAAAAGCATAAAATGATAGTCATAATGGACACATTTCTTCACATGAACGATAAATATCAAGGTAATGTGGGAGGAAGACAAGAATTGATCTCAACAACCAACAACTTACCAACTTTTTGAGTCATCGGCACTTGCTAAAAATGATTGTAATCTGTCTTCTCTTTCTTTCTTCAATATTTTCTTTCCAGATATGTCATATCCGATATGTTTCTCATCTCTATACCATTCCAAGGGAACATCTCCAACTGTATTCCTAGGAGCTACCTGCAAACAATTAAAATTTAAGAAGGAAACTCCATGCTGCTTAAGGATAAAAATATCAATGTCCATGTCAATAACTCAAATTTACAAATATATTGAAGGATATTCCAGAAGTTATCATCATTTTATGTGCCTATCAAAATTACACCTACCTCATCCTCAGATGAATCACTTTCCTCCTCTCCTTGATCAGGTAAGGGGTTGTCATCACAGTTTTCTTGGTCCTTATCATTCTCTAAATTATGATGATCGTCACCTGCATTGACATTATCCTGCAACAGTAACTCTAAAAATTATTATACGGAATTTGGTTAAAAAATCCTAAAATAAAGACAACAACACGACTTCTAACAAACGTCCAACAACTATTCAAAAATTGAAACAATAGGTTTCCACTAAAAAGATAAAACCTACAGACCTCGCTACAATCAAAGGGTGGAGAAGAATCTAAATGCTGTTGTACTGTAGCCTCATCTAGAGTTGGAGCTTCTTGTTCCAAATCTAGTTCAACATCGTTCTGCTTTTCAGGTTGACTTTTGCTTTCATTGACGTGGCTTTTCTTTTTACCATGCTTCGTCTGTAGCTTGCATGCCTTTCGCGAGCTCTTGTTGTCAAGCTTCAACTTCATTATTTATTTCCCTGTGAAAGAATGACTAGTGAGAAAGAAGGTCAAGAACAAAAAGAACCAATGTAGAATTTTACATGATTTTATTGTTAATCAACTCAGAGGAGACATGTTTGATATGGAAGATAAGCTCCCATATAAGACCACCTATTTTAGCCCATTTAAACAAGTGTAGTCCAAGGGTTAGAGGGACTTTTTGATTTGGATATGCAGGATTTTTAATATTGTTTAAAAAAACAGTTTGAGATACTAGACAACTAACTTGGATCTGCAATACTTTTGCTCAAGAAACTATTGTTTAATATCAACTTAATCTCTTGATAATTTCTTCCTATAATATTCTCTAGTTTTAGTTATTTTTCCTAAGCGAATGAAAAGGGTGATGAAGGCAGCAACAAGAATACTTGATTTAGTAAATCCCATATTGAAATGCTATAAAAACTATGTTTTTTCATAGATATATAATGCACTAATAGAGATAGGGTAACAACAAGGTGCAAAGGCATACTATACTTTACAATCATCACAACAAGCATCCAGTCGTGTTGAACCATATAAATCAGAACATCCACATGCATCGAGGCATGCCAATCATGACCACACACAACTATTTCAGAATTTCGTAGAAGTCTACTTACCTATCGTACTCCTAAAACAAGCCGAATGGGTACCCAACTAAGAAAAGTAACAGGAACACGACATAAATCAACTCGAAATCTTAAATCAATACTTAAAAAATCTGGAGGAGATAATCCTTACCCAAAACCTTAACTCTTAAACTAAACACTACGAATCAGGTCCTAACTACAAAAACAGAGTTTCAAACATAAGTGACTGACTCCAAGCACAATCCGCTTTACCCTACAGCATTTGCATTTGGGTGTCGTAGAGAATTATTTCGTATTATACAATTTACAGTACTTGCTAAGAGTTCGAAAGGGTCCAACAATACTTCAACACCTAAATCTTACCCAAAAAAGCTCAAGTCTTCATTGGAACAAGTCCAGGAGTCCAAAACTCCTCGTATTATACAATTAAGAGTTCGGAAAGACCGGAACAAAGCTTTCCCACCTGACACTCACCAAGACGGACTTCAAACTTTGCATAGAAGTGTTCGAATTAATTTTAAGCTACTCTACTCCAAATTCACAACTATTAGCTTCCAACTATTAGGGACAATTTTAAAGAACCTCATTTGAGTTGGAAAGGAGTTTGGAGCACTCCCACGCACTGAATCTTACCCAAAAGGACTTAAGCATTCTTACCCGGCGGCGGCGGTGGCCGAAGGACGTGATTTTAAGGGGAGACAGAGAGCTGCGAGAGATGGATTGGGAGAAAGAAAAACAGGCGGGAGGCAGACCAGTGGTCGAGGGCAGCGTGAGCCGGAGACGACGTGCGCCGTAGGGAGGTTAGTCGGAGGGAAACCGCGGGCGGCAGTGAGTTTCGGAAGTCTTGGTACGCGAAGAGGAAGGCTGGAGACGTCTTTCCTCTTATTAATTTTAAACCTAAACTTTATATATATATATATGAAAGATAATATTACTTTAAGTTCTTTATAAAAAATAAGAACGAAGAATAAAGCAACAACTAAATATTACACACACATGCCTTCCTCACACACAATAGAGGAGACGGAAATGGAAATTTAGTTCCCGAAAACACACCATCAAATCTTCCAAAGAAGAGGAAGAAGAAGAAGAAGAGCGCAACTGCTGGCTTCGCTAACGATTGCTAAGCCATATTATCCTTCCTCGGACACTTAGAAAAGGAGACAAATCTGATTCAATACAATAAGAGAGGTCACAATTTGAATCCAACAATGCATACATAACCTCAAAGCGACCCTCTGATCGGAGCCTGTTGTTTAAGCTAAACATTCTCCTCCAAATGTTTCATATTTCAAGCTCATATATGATCAAACAATCTTTGTTCATCAAGTTTTAAGTTTATACTTACGTAGCTACTTTGCATCATATTTAGGCAAGCAAACAACACATGAAAATACAAGAATAACTCAAAATTCAACTCTTACATTAATATATCAATTAAATTAAGCTTTTTTTAACAAGCTTGAATTTTTCATAATAATAGATAAAATAAAAAGTTGTTATCAAATAATGTGGTATACAATACATGCCACTGTTTTATTCAAAAAAGAAAGAAAATGTAGTTTTAGTTAACTTTGAGTTAAACTATATACATTTAGGTGTTATTCTTATGTCTTCACATGTATTCAAATATATATTTACTTCAACTTTTCTTTTGCATAAAAACATAGTTTCAATCTTTTTTGACTATTTAGTTTAACGTTTTTTTATGTTTAATTTTGAAAAAAATGTCATTTTAAAAGAATTGAAGCATTTTACAACCATTCAAAATAACTTTTGAAACACTTTTAAAATTTATATTAAACCATATTTTTAAAAAAGATTAATAATAATATTTTTTATAGTCAATTCAAACATGTCACAAATTAGTTGTTATCTTGCTTTTAAAGCAAGCCGTGCTAAGCCATTTAGCCTTCTACCAAGGGATATTACTGCCAACAGGTTGGGGAAATGCATTGGTAATGATGGAAAGCTGGTTAGTTTATGAGACAATTTTAGGTTTCACATTATGAAAGCAACAATTCCCAATGTGATTAAAAATGATGCTGGTAGAATCTGTCCACTAAAGTGTTAAATGTGACATTGGTTCTTTTGTGGCTTTCATTGTGAGTCGAGGTACTTACTTTGTGCATAAAAAATAAGATAAAAATGTCATCCAACGACAATAACTAACAAATAGTCTAAATTGAATCAAATATTCAGAGAAGGGTGGAGCCTTGTACTATCAGATAAAATAAAATCATCAAAATAACCCAACAAAAAAAAAAATAACATCATTTATCCAAACTACGTTTGATCATAATGAAAACATTATGCCTAACTTGTTTAGCCTCGTATCAATAAGGTAGCTAAACATCACATAATATACAGAACGACCCTTGTAACATAACTGTTAACCTCATTATATATACACTGCAACTCTAAGACAATAGAAAAGTGTGGAACACTTCTAGAAGCTAAAAAAGGGCGTTTCCTTAATAATATAGCTCTCTAATCTCTACCAACTCAGAGAATTTTTCGACTGTTGCACTTTAGCATTGTATGAAGATTCTATCTCCTCCTGCAAGAAACAAGAATTATGGCTGAGAAATATATAACATTCATTGGTTTAAAACATTTTTTTTTTTTTGTGTGTTAGAAGAGGTGGGTACAAGGTGTCGCATTTTCTACATTTTAGCCAACTTAGGCAAAATCCAATTGAACATAAATAACCGTCAAAATGGTTAAAATGCAATGGCCATGTTGATGTGAACTCTCGATTTCAGGATAGAGGGAAAGTCTTGTGGCAAGCTTGTTTTACTATTTTGTGGCGGGGTGTTGCTCAAAGGAATGACAACACTTTTAGGGCTGCGAGAGAGTGAGGTTTAACGAGTTTTTATGGACGTTTGTCACTTGAGTGGTTTGTAACTGCTACTCCGTTTTTATACAATATCTGGAATGAGAGAATCAAACTTACAACTTTGAAGTTAATACTGCAACACTTTGTTAATGCTCAATTTAATACTAGCCTGATACCATTCTCATCTATTGATGTATTTTCTTATAGTTGAAGAATCTTTTTATGAGCTTGAAAGTTACTAGCTACCAAACCTTGTAAAAGAGAGTGAATACATGTACCACCACAAACAAACTATACACTATACGAATAATAAAACGATGAAAATGCAAGCAAACAAACTATACAACTGTACCAATTAGTAGCATAGTTCTTACCGTACACTGTTTAGAGCCTACAAGAATGATGATCTAAACTTCTAAGGTCAGATATTCTCTCCATATTTCAAGAAAGATTTACCTTGCATGATTTTAGTAATGGCTGTAAGAATGCCGATCTGAAAAACCTAATTGATTCGCCAAGTGAGGTTCTATCCCAGTCTGTTTTAAAGCAAAAGATTGTAACAGCATTGGTTAATCACATTTTCTGAGTTATCGTACTGCAGTTACCCAAGCAATTAAAGTAGGAACCTCTTGAATTTATAGTAAAGATAGGATATCGTATAACGTACCATTCTCACTATCTACTTCCATGTCTGCTGCATTAAGTTCTTCTAGGAGCTGCAACCCATCATTATAATTCAAGTTATTGCACAAAAGCCAAATTACCATAAAGAATAATGGAATAATTGCTGTATATCTTGGTTTATCTGTACAAATATTATCATCTTTCTTCAGCCAGAATGCACAAAGAAAAAGCTGCTACCAACTGATGTTTTAGAACTTTGGTTGCCTAACAAAGCAAAGTGATTTGTGGAATCTCGTGAGCCTTAGTTGGGGTTTAAAGCTGAGAAAATGTTGCTTTGATAGGGAGTTGGAAGAGTGGAGCAACCTCAGTATTATTCTGAAGGAGTGTAGATCCTTTGTTCCCTGAAGATCGGTTGGTCTGGAGGGTGAAGTTATGTAGGAAGTTCTTTGTAAAGTCTGCCTAATGATGTTGTTGGCTTTTTATTTGAAAGGGTTTAGTTTCCAAAAAAAACTAGGTTATTTTTGTGGACCACGACTGTTGATAGTACCGATATAAATGTCAAAAGTTCAAGTGGATTTCCCCATTTATCCCCCTCCCAACATGTGCATGGTGTAAGAAGTGAGGAAACCTTGAACCACTAATTTCTCGATTGTGGCTTCTGTAGAAGGGTTTGGGAGCATTTCCAGAGGCTTTTTAATTTGAACCGGTGCGTGCCTGTGTCGATTAAAGATTGGGTGGCTGATTCTTTCAATGGAGGAGAGTTGAAAGACAAAACCTTTGTGCTTTAGAGCAATGTAGAAGGCAATCTTATCGTTATCATGGAAGGAAAGGAATGCTATGGTTTTATCAGATAAATGTAATTCTTCTAATTATTTTAGTGATCTTGTACAGGATACGACCTCTATTGGAATAGCCTTCACAATCCTTTTTGTAATTGCACCACTCGTGCAATCAACCGATTGATAATTCTTGTGCTTTGGGAAGGAGACACCTCGTTCCCTTACCCTTTAGGTTTTTTCTCTGTTTCTTTTTCATTTTAAGTTTAAAGTTTATTGACGTTTATAATAAAAAATATATATACACAATAAAAAATCCAAATTTCAGCTTACGTATACTAAATCACAACAAAATATCAGGTATTAAACTGAAAAGTAAACATTTTCCTCGCTGCAAATGAGTATGAAAAGCATAATATTTATGCTATATGCATTTATTTCTTGTTATTTTACCTGGGCAACAGTTGGCACAGTAGTAGGATCAAACTCATCACAGTGTTCAGGGTCAATAGGGACACAGATACGACCTGAAATAAAAAGGAACAGTAAGATTCAGTAATATGTAACCACGTGTTTTCTTCACAAAAGTGAAAAATTGGATCCTTCGTTCTAATCAAATTACTTGCAGGGTTCCAAATCAAGTGCATTTTAATGATTATTTTTTGATAAAACCTTAGGAGTCTTTTACATTGAGACCACAATGAGGTTTCAGCAAGTCACGGTTGATTTAACATTAGCATTTAATTCCAGTACCAACCTGTTTTGGGATGAACACAGAATGGTGCTTTTAGCAGATGATTCATGTGTTTAGTAACCTGAACAATAAAAAACTTGCCTCATCAAGGGAGTAAATTAAAATCAGCGCTAACAAGTAAATTTGAAATTTTTTGTTGCAATCCCTATCCGTGCCAATTAGATATCCAAAATGTAATGAAGCTAAATGCAAGAACAGATTGATTTAATAATAAATGGAGCAGAAAATCTAGTTAATAATCTTAAGAGAAAGTCAGGTAATACAAATACCTCCGAATCAAGCCTGGGGTAGGTAAAAGAGAAAACAATCTCTTCAACATGCCTACGCATTCCTTGTGCCTGAACAGAGAAAACATCACAATTATTGACTAAATGTAGCACAGTTCTACACAACCAAATACTTACATAGACTAAAAATAGAAAAAGAATATGTTGCATTGCACCAAGACACATCTTATTGACAGCCACACAAAGCATGGCTGGAAAGAAATGAAGAAGGGGAAAGAGGAAGCTAGATGATGGAGAAAAGGTAACTGAAAATAACAATTACAGCTACTTGGATTGCACGTGGTAAGTGTTGAAATAAATATTTGTATGTGCACAAAAACTATACAAGAACCAAGTTCTGATTGAAAAAGATGATAAAATATAAAAGGGACAAATATAGACTTGCAACATGAGCCAACAAAAAACGAGCCCACAAAAAGGACAGAGCGAATATGGCAAAATCAGTGATATCGAACGGTAATCAGAGTTATTGATTTTTAAATTTGCTACTTTTACAATTTAGAAAATGTAGTGGCAAGAATCCTATTAAGATATTTTTCTTTGCTACTTTTGCGAGGGCCCAAAAAAAAGCATAAACAAAAGGGATTAATCACTGCAACTCTATTTTCAGTACTAAATGGCTGGACAAAAATGGCTCCAAACTGCAACATTACAACACAAACTCCTCATGAATAAACTATTCCGAGATGTAACTTCTTGCAAGTACGTGAATAGATGTTGATTATACCTTATGTTTTCCTGATTGCAATAGACTTTTCAGTTGCTCCCATCTTAATGAGTTAACATCATTTTTAGAGGATCGCCTATTATCTTGCCACCTTCCCCGTAGGTCTGAGGTAATGGCTGCAAGAGTAACTCTATTAGTATCTAAAGATTATTATACTGACAGTACTTACATGAGACAAATACATATATTCACTTACATTCATCGGGAATCATATCTAATATTTTCTCATATCTCTCCTCAGTTGAAAAAATCTTTTGACTACAAAGCAATTGTGATTCAAAGCTATCCTTGAGAACTTCTGTGTACGATCTCCTGAAAAAATTACATACGCTGGATGAGAAAAAAAAATGAGACTTGAATCATCACATTTTAATATTAAGCAACACTTACACGAGAAATGGATGAAGAACAGGACCCGTTAGAGAAATTTTCTTGCGACTATTTTCATTACCCTGCACATCAACCATATTCAGCTCCATAGCTAAAGACACTAAAATTCCCCAATAAGCCAATAATTTATAACACCATAGTATAACCTGATATAAATGGAAATATTCAGCAATAGCCGCTCGCTGTTCATTAGACAACCTGTAGCAGTGATGGTGGGAATTTTAGACCTTTACAGATAACATAATTTACTACAAATTCAACAATTTGATTATTAGCTTTACCTTCTAGCTTTTCCATCACAGACCCAACAATGAACACCACGGCGACCACTAAATACCCATAGAATGTGGTTAAATCCAAAGTCATCTGCAACAAAAATTTCAAGTGAAGTGTATCTAATGAGAGTGAACAGAACACCCTTTACTATCTAATGCTTCTAATCAAAGGACCGCAATCGTGACCTTAATTCTCAGATGTAATGGACAACGTCAAGTGCCACAATGGTTAATTTAGAATATCCCTTCAAAATATTTGTTAAATAGGCTCAATGAATGGACATATTTAAATAAAAATAACCATTACACATATTACTGGCTCCACAAGATAAAGTAGTACTGCAGAACAGAACTGGAAACAACTTTTATGCATATCACATTTCCTACTTCTCTTTGAATAAAATTACATGTTGAAGTCAGCCTTTAGGAATAAGTTCAAAGGAAGGAAGTACACTTAAGAGCCCAATATGGAATATCTCATTCTCAACAAAAGTGAAAAAAAATAAAGGCTTAGGCATGGGATCTGGAGGAGAAGCTACCAGGAACGTAAATGATTTCTCTCAAGAGAACTAGCATTAGATGATATACAACCTTCATTAGATAATATACAACCTTCTCTGTGCTCATTCCTTTCCAAGTTAATAGTTTGGAGAATGGATACAAACATACTCATTTCTTGAACTACTTTTCAGAAACATATGGCAAATATTCTTACCTCGAAGGGTAGTATGGATCACTTTGATGGCAGCTGTCATTAGAGGCCAGCAATCTAAGCAAACATCAGCTCCAGAACAACAATATCTAACATCATCATAATCGGTCATATCCTGCATATGGAGGCAATTTTGCAATTAATTTCTCAACGAAAAGAACCTGGTAATTAACTATTAAATAAAATTAGAATATAGTGAGCATCATGAAAAACAGCCTGCTTACAATATCAAAAACCAGCTCCCTTTCCACTGGAGTAAATACGTTATCGTCAGCATATGCATGTCTCTTTGCAGGCTGAAATAGAAAAGTTCGAAGTGTATGAGAAAGACAGATGAATCTCGCAGAAAACAACTCTTTCAAACAAATAATACTCAAAACAACCATGCAAAATGCTTGTTGCCTTGACTTACTGAAATAAATCTGATTACTTGAAACCAAATTATGCAAAAGTTAATAATTAAATCATCAGAAATCATGAGAAAACTGAAAGGATAGTGTTAAACTGATGAGAGAAACTGGGAAGAATCACACTTACATCCACACTGTATACAGGCCCAATATCAATTTTAAATGGACATTTTTCCTTGATCGAAATTTCCATTTCAGAAAGATTATTAAAAGATTGGAATCGTAGATAAATATCATTATCCAAGGTGAATGAAAACTCTCTTCGGCCAAAGTATGATTGGTCACTGCCCGGATGCTTGCCATCTACCAGTACATAAAAGCAGGAAAATTACACATACAATCATTAATTAGCTTCCTCTGGGGGATAATATTTTGTTTCTGATTCCCAAAATCAAGGGCTTACCATTTCCATAAGACATCCATTTGAAAAAATCAGCATACGGGAAAAGCTTTCCTGCAAGAATTAACATTTCACATCCTTCCAGTACCAAAAAAAAGCATAAACGAGAAAAATAAACTAAATTTGATGGAACAATTAACTCAATACGAAAGTTTCTAACAAATCGAAAATGTATAACTAGTTCACCGTAATAAATCTTGAGATAATTCGCATCGAACCCATCAGACACAGTATTCTTCGGCTTCTGTTCGTTACCATCAATTACCATATCGCTTCCGCCATTCTCAACCGCTGCAGTAACCATTTTCGCTACAGCACCTGTAAATCGCTGCAAAGTTGAATCAGCAGACGGAAACTTAACCAATAATCAATTCGGACGAAATGGGTTATGAAGTTGGATCGAAAGTTTGGTAAACTGGGATTCGACTTAGCAGAGAGCGGTGTGATTAGTAAAGAAATGGCGGCAATCGACTGAGAAATTGAGGGAATATTCGAAGTTTTGGCGGGAAGTTGCATTTTCTTTTCGGTTCGGACAGTTCGGTCGGTTTGAACCGACTATTGATGAGCCTGCACGTGTGAGAGACAGTCGGAGGCGGACGGTCTCAGCAGCGATGGCGTCGGAGGACGGCGGGTGACCGAGGGAGATGTGATTCTAAAATTTCTTTTTCTTTATTAAATTTATGCCATAACGAGCACGTGCCAAAATGACCTAGCTCAAGAGTAATTGATATAGTGTTTGAAAATTGTCCGTTCATTTGAATATTTTGATGTTAATTTCTATTTAAATTTTTAGGGCTATTTTTAGCGTCTTCATTCTCAAAGAAGGTGACGGTCATGACAATGATAAAATAGTGTGTAAGATAAATGTTGGTTTCTCCTTATTTATCTTACTAGTGAAAACACGTTGATTTTATATCTTATCAATTTATCGTCGGTTCAATCCTTACTTTTGATTGTTTAAGACAAAAATCATCTAAATTATAATGATGGCATATAGCTAAAGTAAATACTACTTTTTATTTTAAAACTTCTCGTTTACGATCTGATATAGTTTTTACTATTTTACATTCATGTTTTTTTATTATTTACTACAATGTTTATTATTTATTTCTCAAACACGTGTCTAATTATCATCCCTAAATAACCAATTTCTTGTCCTATATGATTATAAAAATCTCTCTCGATTTGTTCTAAAATATATATTTTTTAAGAAAAAGTCTAGATTGATTTTTTTTAGTGATAACATTGTCGATTTATTTTAGTTAAAGAAAAATAAGAGGCATACCTCATAACAATTAATTAATTGAAAAAACAACGTGAAAAAAATTGAATAAGAGAAATATAATATAATTTAATAAAATTATTTTAAATGATATAATTTCTAAAAAATATTTACAAATACAGCAAAATATATGATAGACTGATAGACTATCAGTACTCATATATTTTGATTCATTTTGCTATATTTGAAAATAAACAACCCATTTTAAGTTACGTTGTTGATTATTAAAGTTTCTCATAATTTAATCAAAATAAAAAACCATACATACAAACACATATATTTCGACTTACGTATATCTTTCTCTTCGGACAATCATACCTTTCACGCAACAAATTAAAGAGACACCTTTCACGTACTCTCCCCTAAGGCCTCGGACATACACGGATACAACAACTTACGTTCAAATGTCATTGTTGCCAGAAGCCTTTGAGGGAGAGAAAGCAAAAGGAATGTCTTCTTGGAGAGCGATAAACCACAAAACTCTTGCTTGAAATATTCAACTATTTGCTCATAGGTGTTTGCACACTTGAGAGTAATATATTAGATTAAGGTCTAGAAATGGCCATTTTATAGAGCACATAAAAAGACTTGGTTTAGATTACAAACCCAAAGTTGTAGAATCTTTTCGATTATATTAATTACTTATTTCCAATTGGATTGGGTATACGAATCTAATCTAAATAGAATCACTTTTTGGTCTTAAGTCGTTTATGTTGTGTGGATTTCATTAGTTTTTTAGTGCATGTCAACGATGGAACAAGAGATTGAACTTTTGACTTTAAGAAAGAGAACGCAAACCAATTACTCTTACACTAAGCTAACTTTGACATGAATGAATTTTACTAAATAAATTAATATCCAAACATAATTTTGCGTATATATTATTTTTCATAAGAAAAGTGCACAGGTTTAGATTAAGTTTTGACATCTTATTGATCCGATTGAAGAAAATAAAATTTCTCACTGTTGTTTTAGGAAAAAATTATCAAATAAAACTTTGACTATCAGTGTCTATTAGTGATAGATGATAATAGTCTATCAGCGTACATCTCCAATAAACAGTGTTATTTTGTCATATCTGTAAATATCGTGGTTCATTTTACCGTACTTTATTGTTTATTTATTTACTTTTATAAAAAATATCATTGAAATCAAAGTTGGCTCCTTAGAGACGCACGAGACAAATTAATATTAAAAAAAGAGGAAAGGAATCCCATAAGTTTCAATTATTAGGCATCAAAAACTTTGTTCTTATAATATACTCCAATCAAAGTCAATAAACAAAATAAAAGTGGCATGTTTTCCCCATATTGACATTCCACAATTCATATATACCTTCTCTCTTTTCAATTGCATAATATCTTCATTATATTCCATATATGCACTTTTTAACTTATATTTTACAACTTCTCATTTGTAGCCACTAGATCATACCATTATCATTTTATATACTTTTATTTTCCCCATCCATATAGATCAAATCATTTCATGTTATCAAAATAACATATTCAGTTTTTGTCTATTTAAATACAAAATGGAAGGGTGTCGTGAAACATACGCGTAAGATTCACAATCATCGACGGATTTAGTACAAATCTATGGAGAAAGTCCTCAACTTTATACTCGTTTGTCCATATATATATAAATAACCGAGACAATAACAAATTATAAGGTAGTCTAATGGTAAAATTGTCTCTTAACTGAGTCATATTCTCTACATTTTTTAAAAAAATTTGTTTTGTTCTATAAATTTAACTTAGTAGTTGAAGTGTTTCTTCAAAGAATGAGGAACTAAATATACAAATATTTCAAAACCATTATAACAAGAAAAACTAAGGGTTACTTCTAAATACAGTAGAGGAAACCAACATATTTACAAATAACAAAATATTGTTGATAGTATATGATAGACTACTATCTATGTCTATTTGTATTATATTAGGCATATATACAGTAGTCTATCTGATTATATATGGATCGGGATATTTTGTTATTTTCATATGTGGTCGCATTTAAAACTATTCATACTGATGTAACAAATTTAAAGCTCAATGATAGAAAATAAGGTGTGAAAAGTGAAGAAGACTCTACCTTGAGGTATCACATCTTTTGTTGATGAATTGCTTAACAAACAAGCCCAAAAGCTCAAAGGTTGGCCCAAGGTCTCTGCTCAAAGTTCAATCCAATATTAATCAAAAGTTTATTATTACTACATTATATTATGCTTTACACTCCATCTTAATTAAGTTGTGTTATCCCAAAAACCTGTTTAATTATATGTTGTGAAACACATTAAAAAAATATTAGTGTTATTTAATCAATTTATATAATAAAAAACATAAATTATGAAAGTATAAGGACAAAATTGAATAAAGTGTAAGATAGAAATAAAATGACGGATATTTTGATAGATCACGTTAAATATAAGATACTAACTATTTTTAGAATGATTAAGAAAACCCTATTTGTTATTGATATTCATAAATTTCTTTTATTATTTGCTATTGTGTTTACTATTCTATTCTCAAACTAAAATAATCTACGTCAATAACACATACACTACTGAAACTCAAACTAAAGTAATGTACGATTCAAATAGGAAGTATAATAACTTAGTTAACGTGTTTAACCAACATTATTTTATAGTTCAGAGGTTGAAAGAAAAGCTGAAATGCATGTGGAAAGAGTCACTTTAGTTGGTGATTTTCTCATGGATTGGTTGAGCCAATTGTTGTCTTCTCTTTCATTTTTCCAATCTAACACTATTTTCTCCATTTTATATTGTAATTAAAATAACACTTAAATCTTCTATTCAAAATTTTGCACATGTGTTCACTTATATATATTAATATTCTTTGAGTGTGTTAATCAACTTCCTTATACTCGATTTATCTCATAATACAACTCGTTTGACCTTAAAGTACTTTTATGTCAAGAAAACTCATACGTTTCTCAACCGTAGGTTGCTGTTAACCATAGTTTTGTATTAAGACCTAAAGATCGATCTATCAGCAAATCAAAGAAACACGTATTTTTGAATATATCATACCCAAACTTAAAGGTTGTTGACAAAATTGAAAGAAGATATTCATAGTTTCTGAGTATAAAAATCAACGCAAAACATATGAATACAAGAACAATAGTTCAACTAAACTAACCAAAACTAATTATATTAGATTGTTTATTTCCCCTTCAATTAACTTCCCTACCTTCCATTGTTTTGTTTAGATTCATGGCTTAAACTAACCACGGTTTGTAGAGTATAATCTGATTAGATTTATTCACCCTCTTTACAATATTCGAGTTTGTCTACACTTTCACAACTTTAACATCCTCCAAAGGTTGGAGTTTGATGTGCTTTTCTTTTTGAACAATACCCTCTCTCGTTATCATTGACAAAGAGATTAGTTTATAACTAATTCCCCTTAGCCTAAAAAAAGGAAACAATGTTAATATAGACCAAACAAAGGTAATAAACTATTATCGAGATTTATTGTAAGTATACGAACTAGAACAGAATAAGACACAACATATATTAACAAAACTACTTACTTTTTTCCCGAAGACAAAAACTATCATTTTTATGTATGTTCGAATCCAACTATTTAGACCTTTCCAAATTAATCTCAACTATGAACCAATACCATGTTTTCCAATTTTGTAATGAAAATTGATGCAATAATAGTGAACTTTCATTGATATATCAATCATAATGACATGCAATCACAAATGTAACTAGATTAAATTTTGATTACATTGATAGATCAATAAAATACACGTACAAAACACACGTAAACAACACCAAGTGTAATCATATAAAATCTATTTTAAAATTATCATGGATTCATTTTCACCCGGCCGAGTCAAAAGCATAGTCCAAATGTCAAAAGTTTATATCTCATTTGTTTGGATCTCTCTTGGTATTTGTGTACCTTAATTACATTAATCTTACATCACATCAATAAGAGCTCTTCCTTCAATTTGAAAAAAATAAAAGTTCAAACCTTTTCTTCATTACATTATTTTATTTGCCACTTTCCCCAAGGGAACAATGACGTTAAGCTTTTCCTTTTTTAAAAACAACAAATTAGAACGTTAAGAACTGACTCACCATTTTCTTCACTATTTTATTGCACCAAATTTCATTTAATGGCATTCCACAATCCTCTTCCCCAATAATTTCTTCCTCACTAGCCATGGAAGAAACGTCCAAGCCATCCCCAATTTCCACTTTGTTCTTCCTCCTCCTCCTCACTGCTGCGGCTGTTTCCGCCCAGTTCCCCTTCCCGGAAACCACCTCCACCGCGGTTCCTGACCCCGGTAAATTCTTCTCTCCAAATCTCCTCTCATCTCCTCTCCCCACTAACTCCTTCTTCCAAAACTTTGTCCTCAACAATGGCGATTTGCCGGAATATATTCATCCCTATCTCATTAGAACAGCTAATTCTTCGCTCTCTGTTTCATACCCATCTCGTATTTCCAATTCTTCAATCACCCAGTTGCAGTTCTTCCCTGATCTCGTCATTTCTTCACCCAAAAAAACTTTTAACACAACCCATTTCATCTCCTCCTTCAGCGATCTCGGTGTTGATTTGGACATTGGCGTTTTCAGATTCCATCTCGTTCGTGGAAGTCCTTACTTGACTTTCTCTGTTTTGAAAACGTCCTCTGTTTTGATCTCAACCAGCAATGGCGTCCGGTCTGTTGATTCTTATGAGGATTATACGAAACATATCATTCGGTTGAACAATGGCCGGAGTTGGGTTCTTTATTCCTCGTCGGCGATTTATCTGGTTAAATCGAAGAGTAATCAGATTGTTACTTCCGGGGGATTTATCGGCGTGATTCGGGTTGCTGTTTTGCCGGATTCAGCGGTGGAATCGGAGAAAATTCTTGATCGGTACAGTGGATGTTACCCTGTTTCTGGGTTTGTGAAGTTGTTGGGAGGTTTTGGGTTTGAGTACAAATGGCAGAAGAAAGGAAGTGGTGGCCTTCTCATGTTGGCTCACACATTGCACCGGGAAATCTTGCCGCGAGATCAAACGGTTCTTCAGAATATCCGGTACAGCAGCATCGACGGCGACCTTCTGGGTGTGGTTGGAGATTCGTGGGATTTGAAGTTCAACCCGATTCCGATCACTTGGCATTCAATCAACGGAATCGATAGCAAATTCTTCCCTGAGATTGTCGCCGCTCTTAAACGGGACGTTGCGACATTAAACGCTACAGAGCTTTCGTCAATGCCAGCGTCTTATTTCTATGGGAAGTTGTTGGCCAGAGCTGCGAGATTGGCTCTGATCGCCGAAGAGGTGAATGGCGGCGCCGGTGTTATTCCGGCAGTGGTGAAGTTTTTGAAAAACGGGATTCAGCCATGGTTGATCGGGAAATTCCCCAAAAATGGGTTTCTGTATGAAAGAAAATGGGCTGGATTGGTGACGAAGAACGGTGCTACAAGTACAACAGAGGATTTCGGATTCGGAATCTACAACGATCACCATTTCCATTTGGGTTATTTCGTGTACTCAATCGCCGTTCTTGCGAAGCTTGATCCCAATTGGGGAAAACAATACAAGCCTCAAGCCTACGCTTTGCTTTACGATTACATGAATTTCAGACCCAAAAAATCTCAATTCTCAATTCCATTCCGAAACTTCGATTTCTGGAAGCTCCACTCCTGGGCCGCCGGATTGACTGAATTCCCCGACGGTCGAAATCAGGAAAGCACAACTGAGGCCGTCAACGCCTATTACGCAGCTGCGCTGATGGGTTTGGCTTACGACGACGAATCCCTCACCGCCGCCGGGTCAACGCTGACGGCAGCGGAGATCACGGCAACGCAGACATGGTGGCATGTGAAGAGAGAAAACAACGGAATTTACGACAAGGGATTTACAGAGGAAAACAGAATGGTGGGGATTTTGTGGAGTGCAGCAAGGGAGAGCCGGCTGTGGTTTGCTCCAGCGGAGTGGAGAGAATGTAGAGTTGGGATACAGGTGTTGCCGGTATTGCCGGTGACGGAGAGGGTGTTTACCGATGTGGGGTTTGTGAAGGAGGTTGTGGAGTGGGTGCAACCGGCGTTGGAACGGGAAGATGCCGGTGAAGGGTGGAAGGGATTTGCGTATGCTTTGGAAGGGATTTATGATAAGAAGAGTGCGGTTGAGAAGGTGAAGAAGTTGAAGAAACATGATGATGGGAATTCTCTGAGTAATCTTTTATGGTGGATTTACAGTCGGCCGGAGGGACGACGTTGAAGACGACAAATCTTCAACGTGTTACACGTGCTTTTCTTTTTTCTTTCTTTTATTTTTTGGGATTTCTTCAACAAATTTCCATAAGAAAGGATTGGAAAGAACTGTATTTTAATTTGAACACTACCAACACCAGTATCACTACGTCGTGTTTCACACATTCACTTTGTTGTTATTGTAACAATGGTTTCTCATTTCTTTGTGTTGTGAATTCAATAGCAATTGTAATTGGAAAGTCATTACTTGTTTTAGTGCATGAAACTATACGAAAGCTAGCGAATACGAAGAAGGATTGAAAATGCGTTCGTCCAGCGTTTGTTACGAACTCTCAACTCCACAGCTTCCATGGAAGCACAAGGTCACTCTTCGATTCGCCACTCTACTCTTCAACACTTCTCTCCGATCAGATTTCACCGTCAATCGCCGGCTTCTCACTTTCCTCGACCCCAAAATCCCTCCCAATCCCAATTCAGCTCACTCCGTTTCCTCTTCCGATCTCACTATCGACACTTCTCGTGACCTCTTCCTTCGAATATTCACTCCCAACCCCACCGCCGCTCTCGATGAATCTCTCCCACTGCTGCCGATCATTTTCTACTTCCATGGCGGCGGCTTCGCCTTCGGTTCTGCCGACGCCACTTCAACTGACATGGCTGCCCGCGGCTTCGCCGAAAAGTTACGCGCCGTCGTAATCTCCGTCAACTACCGCCTCGCTCCTGAGTTTCGATTCCCATGCCAATATGACGATGGGTTCGACGCTTTGAAATTCATTGATGAAATGGACGACGACAGTTTACTAGAGAGGGTAGATTTGAGTCGCTGCTTTATTTTAGGGGAAAGCGCCGGTGGAAATCTAGGACACCATGTGGCAGTGAGAGCGAGCGAATACGAGTTCAAAAGAGTGAAGATCATTGGATTTATAGCGTCGCAGCCGTTTTTCGGCGGAAAGGAAAGAACGGAGTCGGAGAATCGACTGTGTAAGCAACTTCCGTTGACTCTATACATGACGGATTGGTTTTGGAGGGCATTTCTGCCAGCCGGGGAAGATCGAGACCATGCGGCGGCGAATGTGAATGGACCCAATGGAAGGGATATCTCGGGGTTGGAAAATTTTCCGGCGACAGTGATTTTCGCGGGAGGATTGGATCTGCTGATGGATCGACAAAAAAGTTATTACGAGAGGTTGAAGAGAATGGGAAAGGATGTGAAGCTGGTGGTGTTTTCCAACGCCTTCCATGGATTCTTTGGCTTCCCAGATCTGCCGGAATATTCTTTGATGATTGAGGAGATGAGTGATTTCATTGCAAAGCTCATGTAGGAAAAATGAAGAATTAACATGTCGTGTGATATCTCTGTCTCCCATTCTCATTGTTTATGCTCAAAACCAAAAAGTTGAAGGGATACCATTTCCAATCCAAAATAATCTCTACATCAACAAATTCTCTTAGCAACAATTGGGTCGTCGAGGGCTTATCTCTAAACTTTTCTTGTAGCAACAAATATGGTTTGTAATTGGGATTTGATCTCTTCGGATACTCACAACATCATCTCTCATACTTCTTGGGTATCCACTTTGAACATTACAAACGGTTGATTTAAATTTAGCTTCCATCATTTTGAAAAGTTAGATTTTAAATAGTCCAAAATTATATTAACCTCCAACATCTAAGTTTTTTAATAAAAACAAGAATTTTCAATATTTTTTTTAGTTCATTCAAACAAATTCTTAATTTATGTGTTAAAGTTTCGATGTAAAAATACCAATTCTTAGTTTACTTTACTAATTTTCTTTTTCCAAAAAAGTCTTAAGTTTTATTTATTTTCTTTTGAAATGTTTTAGGTTGATTTTAGAAAAAAATTACATCAAATGGCAAAAATATTTTAAAAAACAGCTCGTGATACCAATTTTATTTTGCACATTGCAAAATTTGCAAAATTAGTGATGTCCGACGGTAATCATAGAACTGCTATTAGACGGTAATCATAAGATTATAAGAGAGTCTGTTACTTTTAAATTTGTTACTTTTCTAAATTTAGAAAATGAACATATGCTATAATTATAATTTTTTTTTTTTTGCTATTTTTGCAAAAATCTCTTAATTTTATCTTATTTGATAAATAAAATTTGTAAATAGACATTTTAATCGTTTTATTTTATTATTTAGCAAAATAAATTTAAAAGTTCAATATAGTAATAAGCAACTAATAAAAATTTTCAGTTTGTTAAATAATTTATTTATTAGATCAAAAGTAATTATTAATTTTTTTAAGGTGTTTGATAAGTTTTTAAAATACGTTTTTAAAAAATGAGATTAAAATATAAACCATTCTATATAAAAAAAACAAATTTTACAAAATGTTTATAACCTATATACCAAATTCTATTGCTGGTAGAGATTGATATGTTATAAACTATCTGTAGAATTCAAAATTTCGAGCTTGTAAATATTTTAATTTATTTTGTTATTTTATAAAACGTAAAAAAAACCAATAATAATATATATAAACACTAATATGAAGATTAAGTTTATATAATCAAAACCGTTTAAAAGAAAATGTATTCTTAGAATGCATAATATAATTCTGTTGAAGTAAGGTTTGAGAAAAACCCTACACGTTCTCCCTCCCAAACCCCTTGCCTCCTCCTCTCCTCTTCACACGCAACCTTCTCTTTCCACCTCCGGCTACTAGCCGACTACCAATCAATTCCCATACACCACAGCTTTTCCGAAGACCACCAATCAGCGCCGCCGACTGTAACTCGACGGCCACGCCAACTCCGGGCAACGGCGCAGCATTCAAACAACTTCTTTCTCAAACTTCAACCATTTGGTCGTGATTTAGCCTGGTGAGAAAATTTCTGCTTCGATGAGATTTTTTTATAAAATTTTTCTTCTTGTCAGCTAATAGGTGGGGTTATTAGGTTGTTTTTCAGATGTTTGTTGCGATGACTGTTGGCTGAGTTCATTTTGCCGCCGATTCTTGCAAAAGAAAAAAAATGTCTTTGGTTGGGTTTATTTTGTAAAAACGAAAAGTGTTCCACATTTGTTTCTATGTTTTAGGTGATTTAGAGAGGGTATACTAAGAAATTTTTTCATGTCATTTTGATTGCTGTCTTTTATCTTTCAACTTGGCTGCAATTATCTTCCAGGATACAGATTCTAAACTTTCAACTCTAATTCATTTATATGCAATTTTAGTTGATTTAGGGTGGTTTTATGTATTTTATATGAAATTTTAATGTCATTGCAGGGGATCTTCTAACATAAAAATTTGCAACCAACACATTGTAACATATTTTAAACCTTTCTTCTAGTTTTATTGTGACACATGATTTAGAGTGGGGATACACATCAATATGGAACTTCCCTCTTTTCTTGGCTATCTTTTATGTTTATCTAGCTGTTAGCAAAAGTTAAATTGTAAACCTTTACCTTTAGTTTCATTGTGACACATTTAGATGCATATTTTAGAAGTTTAGAGTGATAATACAGACAGATAATACATCCACATCCAACAAGAATGAAAACAACTACAGTGTAAAATATTTAGAAATTGTAAAGCTTTGCAAGGAAATTAGATTAAGGTTTAAATGATTGCACAAAAAAAAAAAAAAAACTCCACCAAATTGAAGGTAACTATGAGTGGGAGTAGTAGACCAAAAACATCTATTGAAAACCAATTGTAAACACTTACCACAAGAGAGAATGAGGTTGAGAACTTGAGAAGTGAAGTTGCTAATGATTTTGGAGCATGAGAGGATGAGCTTGAAAGAACTTTGAGAGAAATTAAAGAAAATATGAGAGTGTGAAATAGATGAAGTAGAGAGAAAAATGAACTAATAGTTTGGATTTTTTAGAGGGGCGAAAGAGACATAAAGGTGCATTTTAGAAACTTAGAGATCAAATGCACATATTCTTACAAACTTGAGGACTGAGAAGGTACATTTCTAGAACTCATAGAACAAATACACACATTCCACCCTCGATTTTGATCATCCTTGTGCATTTTGCCCTTTGCCCACCATCGTCCTTTGTCTCACATCACACTTCAGTTTAGCCAATAGATGATGCTTTTCTATGTTACTTTTGTTATTGTTGTTTTCTCTGTCGATGCCAATTCGACAATAACTCATAATGAATAGAAGGAATTTGTTTAAGGATTTATATTTTTTTGTATCTTCTCTCTTTTGCAGTAAAGATGACGAAGAAGAAAACCTCGGCCCCTCCTAATGGGGCAAAGAAGGGGAAGAATTTTCCACTCAGTAAGGACCCTTTCTTCAGTTCTGAATCGAGAAAACGAAGGAAAATTGTTGATGATGAGATTGAAAGTGGTGAGTCAGATGAGGATAATGGGCTAATGGGTGTTGAGGATGAGGAGTTTGAGGAAGAAACTGTTGACGAGAAAAGGAAAAGAGTAGCAGTCGAATACTTGGAGAAAATTCGGGAAATTGCAAAAAGGGAAAAAGAGAGGGGCGATGAAGAGAAGGATGAGGATGAGAGTGATGATGAGGGTGAAAAAGATTCACTTGTTGCAAAAATTCTTCAGCAAGAGCAACTCGAAGATAGCGGAAGGCTTCGAAGAGAAATTGCATCAAGGTCTTGTTTTCTATTGGTTTATTTTTCATTGGAATTTTGTATTCATATTTTTGTTGATTTAAATTGTGTTTATTGTCCTTGTTTTCCCAAAATTCACGGCAATTCATCTCTCTCCCTCACACATACTGGCTGACACAAATTTTTTTCTCATGTAGTTTAGGTATTTATTTATTCCACTGATACACGGATGCTAAGTTAAAAGCAATCTGCTTATATGACATTACCATTTCCTTTAATGATTTCTTTTTTCTTATTCAAACTCCACGTCCATTCACTTGATTACAACAAAATGTTTTTTTTTTAACAAGTTCATATAATTTTTCAAGTAACTTTCTTTAAGTACTAGGAAATATGTATGTGGGATGTCAAGCACTTTCTTGTGCTATTTCTTCAAGAAGAGAGGTAGAGGTTCAAGTGTTATCCTCATTATATGTGTCTAGTTTTCACTTGTGTGTTCATTTCACCCACTGTAATTTTATAACAAAGTTTGGAGAGCACGTTCCTTTGATATGCTTGTTTCTTTAATCCCCTGTATGTGAGGTAAAACTAGGAGAGGCAAAGGAAAAAGGTGAAAAACTAAATTTTTTTTATGTGTGTATGGTGGCATTAAAGTGTTAACAATTATACAACTTTCAGGGTTCAGAAGCCAGTAGCTAGAGATGAATTTCAATTATTGATTAAGCACAGACAATCTGTTACAGCTGTCGCTCTATCTGAGGATGATTTGAAGGGGTTTTCATCGTCCAAGGATGGTACCATCTTACACTGGGATGTAGAAAGTGGTAAAGGGGAAAAATATCGATGGCCTAGTGATGAAGTATTGAGATTGCATGGTGCTAAGGATCCCCAAGGTCGGGCTACAAAGCATAGTAAAGTCACTTTTTCATTAGCTGTCAGTTCTGATGGTCGATATTTAGCTAGTGGAGGCTTAGACCGTCATGTGCATATATGGGATACTCGTACACGAGAGCATATTCAGGTAATTGCTATTTATTGTTGTATCTTATTGCTTACATTACATGGCATAGTAAAAAACTCCTGAGATTAAATCAAAACCTAAAATAATCCGGTTTGTGTGGAATAAATATATTAACCTTTTGAAATTATCCTTCTGTTGTCGTATTCAATTGGGGATGTCTTTTCGCTAATGTTAGATTTAGCAGTCATATTCATTAATATAAAGGAAAGAGACATTTAAAGAGGCTGCAAAAAAAAAAAAAAAAAAAATCCAAGTGATCCAACAAGTAGAGGATATGTTTTAGTTCAGAAGAACAGTGAGAAAGTATGGACATTGTTATCCCAAATTCTGTGTATCTTAATTACTTTGATTGGAAGCTTCCCTCTTCCACCTTTCTGTAACTCCCCCTCAAAATGAGCGAAAAACTTAACAGAAAATAAAGTTTTATAACTATTAAAAGCTTGACTCACTCATTTTACTATGGCTTCTTACAGGCATTTCCTGGTCATAGAGGACCTGTTTCGTGTTTGACTTTCAGGCAAGGGACTTCTGAACTTTTTTCTGGTTCATATGATCGAACTGTCAAGATATGGAATGTGGATGACAGAGCTTATATAAATACATTGTTTGGTCACCAAAGCGATGTATTGACTATTGATTGCCTACGGAAAGAAAGATTACTGACTGTTGGACGTGATCGGAGTATGCAGTTATGGAAGGTAGACCCTGTTTTTTACGGCTTGCAGTTATTAGTGACTCTCATTGGACTTGCCACATTCTGCTAATTTTAATTTGTTCAGCTTGCTTGCGTTTTCATCTACCTACTATAGTATTATTTTCACTAAGTAGTCCTTTTGATCCTTGAAACAGGTTCCAGAGGAGTCCCGTTTAGTATTTCGTGCTCCTGCATCATCCTTAGAATGTTGCTGTTTTATAAGCAATGATGAATTCTTGTCTGGATCAGATGACGGCAGTATTGAGCTTTGGACTGCTTTAAAAAAGAAGCCTGTTTTTATTGTGCGAAATGCTCATTCTTCTTCATCATCTTCCACAAATTTGGAGCTGAAGGAAAATGGAGCCATCCCCAATGGTTGTATGGGTATGGGTTTCTTTAAGAATTTTATATATTTCTATCTTCTATCATTTTGAAAATTATCACTGTATTGCTAGCTTTAGTATTGCCACTAATGCACAGACCGGTTCATAATTGTCACTTGGTCACTTGGTCTTTCTGTGTGTCATTACGAGCTTGCTTGCAGGAGTGGCTAGTTGTTGGTTCTCTTCTCATATTTTTTAATGGTTCGCTTTTCCATTAAAGTTAATAGAAAATAAAAATGTTGATTGAATTAAAAATGAAAGCACCTAATAGCTATTGTTTGTGCCAATTATTATTCAAATTATCATTAAATCGTGAATTTTGTTTCTTGCAGGAAATGGGGATGCCAATCATAATACATCTCACAATTTGTCAGCATATTCTTGGATAAGTTCAGTCTCAGTATGTAGAAACAGTGACCTTGCTGCATCGGGTGCTGGCAATGGTTCTGTTCGTTTATGGGCTCTCACAAGTGATAAGAAAGATGTTCGACCATTATATGACCTCCCTCTGGTATGCAAGATCCCTTTTATTTTACATTAGTCGTTGTGCAATTTTACCTCTTCTAGTTAAACAAACTTGAATGTGGCTTAAATTGTACAAGTGCGTTCTTTTGTAATCATTGCTTGAATTTGTGCCTTCGCATGTCTCCACCTCAATAAGAGCTTTTGGGCACCTGTTTAGTTTGGCTTCCTCTTGATATAATCCTATTTCTACCTTTCATATCTTTTGCTTTTGGAAGTACTCAAATAGAAAACTTTAGGGCTTTAAGGGCTTCTTTCATTCCTGCTCTCTCTCTCTCTCTCCTTATTTTAGAAACAACATGTGGATATTTTTTTGGAGTTTCTTAGACATCAATTGTGCTTATAAAGTTGTAGTCTAGTGTAATGCTCACATATGACAATTTTTTTTTTTTTTAAATTTCAGGTTGGGTTTGTGAACTCCTTGACCTTTGCTAACTCTGGAAGGTTTGTGGTGGCTGGAGTTGGGCAGGTAATCGCCACAAACTTTTTTTAAGCATGTTTAATTATCTTTTGTGGTAGAAGTTTGAAGTAGAGGATTGCAACTATGGGTTTCTCATATATATTAAACAATATATAAGCTGCTGTTGTTTTTTTTTCTTCTAAAAGATCAAAATTTCACTAATCTAACTTCTAGGAAGTTTTCCAACTACGATTAGTTACTATCCCTCTTCATCTTTCTTATATTTGATTTCTTTATTGCCAAATGTTCAAGTAATAGGCTCTAACGAGTTTTCCCAAAAGATCATTGTTTCCTTTCTGAAGAATTGTCCACCCCGAAGTGTGAAGAAATATTTTTGGGACTTTGGATAGGGCACTTTGCCAACCTATAGGATATTAGTAGGTGACACCAAAATCTCCTTGCATAACCACGATATAATGAGGGAGATGTGGTATTCTTTCGAGGGGGAGGAGAGAGAGAGCTGATAGATAACAGGAAAACTTCTTAAAGTAGTTCTGAATCCACATGCCTTCATAGATGTCAAAGAGCTTCACATTCAACTTTTCTGTTGCTTCTTGCTACAACGACTTGTTTTTTACTAATCCAAGTGACCAAATTATCCCACACATAGGAGCGGTATGCAGCTGTAGATCTCCACTATCCCAACGAGGATCATTGTAGAGTTCTTCAAGTCTGTTTGATGACCTTTTTGAGTAATAGTCCATGATCTAGATTTCCTTTCAAGTATATCAAAATCTTGTTTATGGCTTCCACGATCATTTCAATGCTAGTAAAGTATGCAATGTTGATTTGGTATGTGATAGATAAATTATCTTTCCCACAAATAATCGATAAGTTCCCTTGTTAATTGGAACGATCTCTTCACTTATGTAAAGCTAAATTTAGATTCGTTGGTGTTTGTGCCGATTATCACCCAAGATTTTTGACTCTTTTAGTAAGTCTATGATATATTTTCTATGAAAAATCACAACATTGCACTTCAATACCTAAAAAATATCTCTTAACACAGTTAGAGTTAACTTGATGACAGGAACCTCGTCTTGGAAGGTGGGGGCGAATCCCAGCTGCTCGGAATGGAGTTGCAGTTCATCCTCTTAAGCTTTCATGAGACTGAACTGAAGAGGTTATTTAATACCCAAACCAATTTTGACCTCTCCAAGTTTACCCCTTTGTTCCTTTATGTATTTTTTTATTCACTCGCTTAACTGAGTTTTCACCACATTTTGCTAATGGTAACAATAGTCAAATTAGAGCAATTCATATATCTCACTAAGAAGGGCGAGTTTGCAAAGCCATTGTGGGCTTAAAACTACCCAAAGAGATGAATTACAAAGATAGATTATGTTTATAATCAAATGTGCCAGTCATGTTTTTACCTTTTTGTAGCAATTCATCATTCAACTGTTTACATGGAATTGGGATGGGATTCATTCTTGAAATATTGGTGTAACGATGATGATAAAGGCCTTGGAATGAAATCCTTCATTGATTTATAGTCATCATCGTTGATTTACAAAATGTTCTATTAAAATCAATATGAATATTTGTCATTTATCTTATTGCCTTTATTAGATTATGTGAAGTTCACAACTTCAATTCGATTAGTTTTGGCTCTAAAATGACAATTAGAGTATCAAGTTTGGTTGATGGATTCAAGGGTTTTACTTAGTTGACTCTCTTTTAATAAAATTTAAATTTGGCCACTTGAATTCATTAAACAATAATTCAAGATATATAACAATTATAGACAAAATGTTTTGAATAATTTTCTCAAATATAGACTAAGTTCAATATTTCTTAAAAATACAAATAAAATCAATTATAATTTATAATTTTAAAGCATAAAAGCTAAAATGGTAATGTAATAAAAAAAAGTAAACTTAACAATTAATTTATTGAAGTTTGTACAAAACTAAGTTTTATCAAAACTAAATCAACTAAACATAGAAAATTAGAAATATAAATGAAATTTGTAATAGAGAACTAGAATAGTATTTTACAATAAATTTGTATCAATTTCAATGGACAAATTATGAATTATCAAATTAAAAAAGAAAAAACTAAATATTTATCATTATTATTATTTAAATTTAGAATGTTAAGCAATAAAGCCTATTTGTTTGTTGAGGAAGAAGAAGCAGAAACAATGGAGTTTTGAATGTGTGTGGCAATGAAATCCTTCATCTCCTTCATCATGGAAGAATATTGAGGCAGATCCCAAAACGCAAAGAACCCATGAATGGCGTTCTCAAATTCCACCATTTTCACTTCTTTCCCCATTCTCTTCAACCCTTCGTAATACCTCCTCTGCCCATCTTGCAACAGATCCAATTCTCCCACCATAACCAACGTCGCCGGAAACTTCATCACCTCCGTAACATCCCTTCCCTTCGGTCCAAACACATTCGCCGCCCCGTGATCCCGATCTTCCCCCTCTGGCAAAAACGCCTTCCAAAACCAATCCGAAAGCCTCAGACTCAACGGCCGCTGATTACTCAACCGAATCTCCGACTCTGTTCTCTCCTCTCCACCGAAAAACGGCTGCGACGCTATGAACCCAACCATTTTCACTTTCTTTAACGTGTACTCGCTCGCTCTCACTGCTACGTGGTGCCCGAGATTTCCTCCGGCGCTTTCCCCCAAAATGAAGCAACGGGTTAGATCCGCCTTTGCTGGAAGGATTTCCTCCCCCACTTCGTCGATGAATTTCAAAGCGTCGAATCCGTCGTCGTATTGACATGGGTACCGGAATTCCGGAGCGAGGCGGTAGTTGACAGAGATTACAACGGCGGGTAATTGTTTGGCGAATCGGTGAGCGGAAGTGTGGGAGAGAGCTGAATCGGCGTAAGAGAAAGCGAAGCCACCACCGTGGAAATAGAAAATCAACGGTAGAGATTGAATATCTGAATCTTCACCGTCAATAACGGGATTGAAGATTCGAACCCAGAGGTTGCGGGAAGTGTCGATAGTGAGATCGAAAGAGGAGACGCCGTCGATTGGTTTGGTAGAAGGGGGGATTTTCCAGTCGAGGATTCCGGTGAACCAACGGTTGACGGTGAAATCGGATCGACAACAAGCGTCGGTGATTGTAGAACCGATTCGAAGCAGTAGACGGTGCTTCCATGGAAGTTTGGAGCTTGAAATTTCAGAAGCAGAAGTGGAAGAAGACATTTTCTTTTAATTTTTTTTTGTTATTGTTTTGAATAATATAATTGTTTTAAAGAAATATACACGTGGAAAGGTAGTTGCCAAGTGGCAACTATTTTGTGACAACTCAGCAAAATTTGTAGTAATTATACTTAAAATGCTTTTAATTTGGAGAAATTTGTGAAAGTAAACAAAATGCAATGATAAGAAGAAATACAACTAATTAAGAAGAGGCAGTTTGAGTATTCATTATAAGCTTAGGTTGGATGCTTCCTTCCTTATGGTATGGGATTTTGTGAGCTTTGGAGTCATTATTAGCCTTTGATTTTGATGCTCTTTTAAATTGTATTCTTATTGGTGAAGAAGTTGGAATTTATCTTTTATGGGTTAAAACAGATTTGGTAATTCTTTCGAAATTGAAGTTTGGGATTGTTTCCACTATGAAGTTCAAACATTTGTTGATGAGATGATATTTGAGCTTTTTATTGATGAGACTGTTTCAAATTCTTTTTTTTTGTTCACGAATATGAAATACTATTTCTTGTATTCTAGCATGTAATACACGACAAACCGAATATGTAGTGTCTGGTTTGAAGACCATTCCAGTAGTGATTTGTTATCTTATTAATTTGTTCTTTTTCTTCGTATCACTAAAAGAAGACAAGTAGAAACTGAACAAATCTTCAACCTAGTCAAATTTTGCTGGCATTATGTACCAATTACCATCTTACCTGCAAGTCATCCAATCCTCCATATATTATAATTGTTGAATGGAACAGAAATGCTTCTATAAAAATGATCATTAACTTTAGATATGAAACTCAAATTAATCAATAACATCTGACAATGTGTTATCTGATCTGGTTGTGCACTTGTTAACATGGTTTGTTGTTTTTGATGTTTTGGCTTCTCTTTTAGATCATATTGGAGCTTCCTTGTCGTCGGAAGGTTGGATTGTGTTTTTTTTTTAAGGACATCCCTACTTGTTTTTCCTCTGTTTGAAGAGATGCTATAGTTGATAGGAGCTGTTTGCATTCTTATTCCTAAAAGAAGTAACACTTGTTTCCTAGTAAAAGTTCTTTTTTTCTCTAAGATTTGATCTCATATGTTGCATTTGAATTTGGAAAAAAAAAAAAAGCTCTAAATATAAAGTATAGTGTTGTTTGTATATTACTATTATTATCATTTTAATTTATCAAGTAGATGTAATTCAAATCTCAAGCCTTTTAATAAATAGGTTATACACATATAATACAAGAGGGAGTAAAAAGATTTCGAATAGAGAAATTTCTTAATCATTAGAACATATTGTCTTTTCGTCGATCTACGGTCATTTTAACCGTCTTTCCTCTTATTCACCCTAAATCAAGTACACAATCATGTTATTCCAATCTAATCCAATTCTAAATGAAATGAATCTTAGGCCCCTAAAGAAACATCTTGATAGGAGACTCTGTCACCAAGATCTAAGCCTTGAAGTCATCCTTCTATTTTACCAATTAGTGGGAAGGTTTCACTTAAACCTACTCCAGTCTCATCAATGCCATTTTTTCTTCATACCAAGAAGCCTAAGGACAAGCTTTAATATATATATAAGAATACTAATAGGTAAATCATATCAAAAGTAAAACATCCACCACAAATGGAAAGGACTTAGTATAACAAACATTACACATTTTGATGATGCATTAGGAAGTTAGTGACAGTCATGCTTTGTACAAACTAGCAATCTTTCATTTCTGTCATCAAGTGAAAACTCTCCCTCTTCTTCCCTTACTTTTACAGGGAGAAGGTGAAAGTGGGGATCAACAATGGAGGGGGCCAAGGGAGGAAGACATAGCAGCTTCACATAATCGAATATTGAAGTTATGAGATTCTTCCCTTCATATGAAAGTTCACTTACAAATTTGTAAGATAATGTATGAATTACGACAATACTTAGAAATGTATAACTTTCGTCACAAGAAGTTGCCTATAAAATTAAAAGAGAAACAAAAAAAGAGTACTCCAATATTAGAACTAACTACAAGTAATCACTGATTAGAGATTGCAGTTGCATCTCCTTCTGAGCCTCTCCGCTTCTTCTTACCCTCTCCATGCCTTGATCGTCGAGGTGCCTCGTCTTCGCTTTCGCTTTCTTCATTCCTGAAAGTGGTTCCTGTTCCATATTGCTCATCAGAATAGGCTTTTGAGCCCTGCTTATATTGCATTTCTTCATCGCGTCCACTACTTTGAATTTCCACGCCTTTGTTTTGATCCATGCCAACTATATATCTATCATTGGTTAGTCCCCTTTGATCCCTCTTAATAGCTCGATTCATGTTCTGAGACGAGGGTACTGCAGGAGGTGGATACAATGGAGACACACCCACAGGACGACCAGGACGAGCTGGGTTAGCACCGGCAACCCCCATCCCACCCATGAATGGACCACGCCCTTGACCCATCATCATGCCAAACCCACTAGGGGGGAACATAGCCGCAGGTTGAGAAGGTCGTCCTCGAAACATCATAGCAGTTGGAGGACCCATAAAATCACCGGAAAACCTAGGAGTAGGACCGTACGGGCCAAAGCCACGAGGGGTCATACCAAAAATGTCAGGCATGGGAAATCCATCGGGTGTAACAGGACCATAAGAAAGCCCATCCGGACCCATCATCCCAGGAGGGAAACCCTGCATTCCATGGAAGGGTCTGGCACCACGTCCCATTGGCATGTGTGGTGGCCACATCATTCCCCTGCCCCTTCCTCTACCCTGAGGTGGTAAGCCAGCGGACTGGCCAAAGCTCTCCTCCTCCTCCTCTTCACTTTCTTCCTCTTCCTCTTCTTCATTATCCTCAAACGGGACAATATCTGGGTTCTCACTTCCAATATCAGGATTAACTCCCTTGGCTTTTTCCTCTTCTCGTTTCGATTCTGCCGCTACTGAGACAGCCTAATAAAAGAAAAAAAGGAAAAGAAAATACAGTTGAGAAATCCAGCTAAAGCTAACCCACACAATTACACATCCTGGAACTGCCAAAGTGCATTTTCTCCTATTTTATTTTCTTCCTCGCCTGCTTGCATATGTACAAAACCTTGTATTGGGAGTGCATTTCGAATTTTTTTTTATTGGACCAAGATGTACAAAGCAAGCATACCATGAGTTCACCATCTGGCTCAAGATAAAGCAAAGATGCCAGCTGCTCACCAACAGAGGGCTCTAGCTCTTGACAATCTCTACTGATCTGCAGTTGGAAGAGTGATAAAAATGACGGCTAAATTAGTATCCAATGCTAACACTGATTGCAGAACAAGACATATAGGGAAGAATATCATAGTTTCAAAAAATCATCCTCCAGGAAATGAACATGTGGATGGTAGACATGAAACAAACGAAGACAACGAGCAGTTTCAAACCAAATAAGTAAAGACAGGGTGCCAATTAAACGATTTTAAAAGATAAACAGGATGGCTTCCAAATCCTTCAAAGTTGAAGCATAGTGAAGGTATCAAAGCCATCTCATGTGATACACAATCAGCATCATCAATTTTCCGGAAGTCATCTCGTTCCCTCTCAATCAAACTATCATGCCACTATCTAATAAAAGATCATGGCCTTTTGCTGAATTTTTCAATTCTCCTAAATACCAAAGTAAATCCACCGATTTTCTAGTCACAAAATGATTATCCTGCACTGCGTCTTTCCGCAGAAGACCTTCTAGCATGCCACATTAGCAATCTGGATAGTGTAACAGTATCATTGGAGAAATATTGAAGCATTCTTTACTAAAATGTCCTTTCATAACAACAAAGGACAAACTATTTATAGGCTAAAATCCAGTTTTGGAACAACAAACAAACTTACCAGACCAAAGAAGTTGCTAGTAATAGGATTAGCAGCAGTGAAACTAATAGAGGGTCACAAGTCACCACGATGAAACAAGCAACAAGACAGTAGCTTAAAAAACAAAAGAAAGCCATGTAAACAAGGATGGTAATCGTAGGTATGCTGAATATTAGAGTGTGAGGTCAATCAGGATTGCAATCCTCATAGGGTTGTATCAACCATTTTAGCACTCTCTGCCAGATGATTCATGGAACGTACATAATATAAAGATCGCAGTCCACACAGGGCAGAATGTAATTTCTAGAAACTAAATCTTACGGAAAGCTCCCAGAGAATCCCACGCCCACACCCATCCAAAAAGGAGGGGGGAAAAGGATAAACTTTCATGCACAAGACAAGATTGCAAGTTCTTACGTATGCTTTCAGATGATTTGACTTCAACAAAACCGGCACTATGTATTATCACCAGAAAGTGCAAAACAAAATATGGATCATAAACATAAAAGACAAAAGAAGCAGAAAATATTTTCAACAGCTCACAAAACAAGTAAAAGAAGAAGCATGACAAAGACATCTGCAGATGTAAATATAAATGGAAATCTTTCTTCATCAAGCTTGAGATACTATACCTTTACTGGTAAATTTTCATTATATGGATTCCTCAAATGACGCGTTTTCTGAAAGGAGAGCTCACATAACTGCAAGTAATGAATTAAAATTATTCATCACAACACGGAGGGCTCAAATTGATGGCATTAAAATCATCCTAAACATCTATACCCTAAATGGCAACAACATGATGAGACACGCAATTGTGATAAATTTCTGCATAAAACTATAGATCTAAGAAATGAAATATCAACCTTCAGCCATTTGAGTGAAAAGTTTTGCCCATAATGTGGAGTTCCATGTGCATATTTCCAATTGCCCCCACTGACAGATCCACCAATCCTGGACATCATCTTTGCACAACCCTAAGCAGCCAATAGCAAATCAGTATGATTCTCGCAAACAAACATACTTTTGGTCCTCAATGACCAAATAGTGTCATAACTCGTACACGTGCACATACACAAGAGTGAATGATTAGCACCTGAAAATGCCGAGTCCGATTGACTGAGAAAATCAAAATAACATTATCAGCAGAATCAAAAGCTTCATTAAGTTTAGCTTCATTGCTTCTTTGAGTTGCCCATACCCCTTGTTGTACAGATAATTCCAAATTCTCACGATTGCAACTTTTAACAATAAAGTACCTAATCTTTCAAAAATAAATTACAGCATTCAGAGTATTTAAAGGGTTGACGTAAAATCAGATTTTTTATTCTGTTTGCCACATTGTATTAAAAATGGGCAACTGCTAGTCATTATCAGGAGAAGAATGGAAAAGGTTGCAGAACCAAAGAAGGGTAAGCCCTTGCTGATTGAGTTCTACAGAAAAGAACTCCAACTCCACTTAGCATAAATCACAAAGCAAGTATAATTACAGAAGCTGGAGAGACCACATAATTTTCAAGTATTAAACCAAACTACATAAAAAAAGTCCGTTAGAAGACAATCTATAACAGAGTATGAGCTTTCAGCCAACAGATTCTAGCTGATCTATAATAAAGCCATAAACGTGAAGGGAAAATCAGTTTCTATAACTTGGCAATTGACATCAGAGACATAGCATTTAATAGCTTGATACAGAACATGTTAAACTGCAAATACCTTAAGACGATACAATTCATGCTCTTCTGAATTCTTTATTTCTTCTCAGTGAAAGTGATTTTTCTGATATAAAAAATATTTACATGTACTCATCTTAAACTCTTAAAAGGTACTGAGTTAGAGTCTTATTCTACCTAAAAATTCTTGTAGTCCCATGGACTACAAATTGATATGAAGAAAAACATTGCTGACTAATGACTAGTGGGAACTTAGAGTAACCAAAAGAAAGCACAAATATGATTTGAACAGTGAAGGTTAAATAACATATCTCTGCAACACTGTGTTCATATGATACAAAAATTTAGTTAAAGTAACATGCAGAAAAACTTCAGGTCTCTTCAGACACACCTAGATATTCCTTGAGGCAAAGACGTTGCATTTCTGTTTAATTGATTGGGCTGGCCATTAGAAAGACTTTGTACTGGAGTCTGGCTGGCTTGTGGTGCAGACTGTTGGCCTTGCTGTTGTTGGACATTAACAGATTCTGCTGCTGAAGGTTTTCCTGTCACTCCTTGAGTGACGAGGGCTGGAACCTGAGGAAATTGAGATTTCTCATTCTGTTGGGATAAGCCAACTCCACGTTGTGTAAAGAATTTGTTTGAGGGACCATAATTGTATGAACCTAAATGCTGTATTTTCTGAAGGATTTCTTCCAGTGGAGGTGGAGGTCCAGGCAGCTTTGCATGCCTATACCGACAATCAGGACCATTTGGACAGAATCCAAACTTGTACCTGCAGTTACAGCGTTTAGCCTTTAGATGTATAACATCATGGTTCTGAAAGGACAAAAATGGGTGTAAAAAGATGTACTACAGAAATTAACATAAAATATCATGCTATTGCAATAGATTTTGTAGAAACTTGAACAAGGATTCCTCAAGATCCAGTGCTGTAAATATGTCTAATGATAACATCAACTTTACATGTATCACTCATGTTCATAATACAGCCATACACATAGCTTAAACTTAAAACTTGAATATCCTTTTAAGAATCATTAATTTCATTGATGAAGGGAAAACTGAAGGAAAGATCAAAGAAGTGCATACAAACAATGCCCAACATTCCCTACTACTACTTTGCTCATATAGAAGAGATGTAGGGATATTCCTTTTCAATATTTTTCTCTCTCTTAGGTCCCTTTTTTCTTTTTCTTTTTTTAGATAACAATTTCCTATGTACTTTGATCCATTAGAAAACAATGATATAGTTGTTGGGTGGCAAAAACTTTTGAAGAAAAGGCTCAAAAACTCGTTCGATCAATGCAGCTACCATTTTATGGGCTTTACAGTTAACAAGGAATTCAAGAACGACAAAGAATGAAAAAAAAATCAGGAGGAGACTTATGTAACTGTTAATTTGATGTTCTTTTGTATATTTCCCCTGGGAGAGTAGATTTTGTTTGTATAATTTCATATATTAAAGATTAAAGAAAACTACATCCTCAACAGAAATTCATAAATGAAAAAGAGTTCAAAATGAAATAAATTTTCCAGTCTGAAATCGATGAACCGCATATGATACTTAAAAAAATTCAACAACTAGAGATAAAGAAAAGCATAAACCCTGAAAACAGACATTGATCACCTCCGACCAAAAGAAAAATACACATAAATTAAACAAGCAAGAACGTAAATCAGACGAAAACCAATCAGATTCCAAATTCCAATTCTCAAACTTACATATTACACTCCTTGATATCTTCGTTGGTATGCTTATAGACGCAATCCTGCTCACGGCACTCGCCATAGAGACGGAAGAACCGGCAAATGGGCATCCGAGACTTATCATACTGATGAAGGAAACCACAAGCATCACCCTTCATACACAAGCTACGAAGCCAATGCCGGCAGACCGTTTGCCGGAAGCTCCTCCGGTTTCCGACGTTACCATGTGGGGCGCCCGTAGGTTCAGCTGAAACAGCAGGACCAAGGGCACCGGAGAGGGGGTTGGAGACGGCAGAGGCAGCGGGTGGGGCAGAAGAGTCGGAATTGATGATGGGTAAGGAGGAAGTGGCGGCAGGGTTCGTGGGACCGGCATCGAGACCGCCCTCGAAATCGAAGCTGAGAACGCCCTCGGAATCTTCCATTAGGGAAGGGAATGGTTAAGCAATTAGGGTTGTGAAGAAGAAGATCATAGCTCAAAAGGAAGAAGCAGTTACCGGAGAGTAGGCAATGAAGTTGAACGGAGTTAAGTTAAATCGGCGAGTGAAAAAAGAGAAGAATTTCGGTTTTTATAAATCGTCGGTCTTACTATTCATATTTGTATTTGTAACCTAAAGTTCATATTTGTATTTGTAACCTAAAGTTCATATTTGTATTTGTAACATAAAGTTCATATTTGCATTACACATACAACAAATTAAAATACACATAAAGTACGATTAAGATAAAGTACATTAACAAGAATATAAATTTTCCCACTGCTATTAATTTAAACAGTTAATAAAATTTTTTCTTCTTCTTCTTCATCGTCATGATTCCAATTCCATTATTTCACACGCTGTCATTAATTTCTGCTGTTTTGGTCTTGGAGTTCATGGCAGTGTCATAAGAAGCATGCAATCCAAATAAGAAATAGTAAATCAAGAGAATCCCAGTCCATATCCCAAACCTTTCAAATGAAGCTCTATCGATGGACCCAAGAAGGAAAAAGTTAATGGCAATGGACAGTGAAGGCAGCCATGGGACCAATGGCACACCCCACACTTGTGGCTTCTTTGCCTGTGGGACGCCGAGCCATAGAGCTAGAGTTGAGAAGAACCATATTGGAAGGGTCACGGCATAGCCGATCCAATTGTCGCTTGTGCTCCAATATGTGGCAGTTGCCATTGAAGATCCGATTATCAGAACTAGGCATATTAAGAGCTTGTTTCGGTTTGATGTTGTGGTTTCGCTGCTGCTGTAGTAGCGTCGGATGATAAGGGCTATGGCTACTAACATGAAGATGAAGAGGGTGGAGATTGAGAGAAGGTTTGAGAGGATATTCATTGATGTGAAGAAAGCAACCATCGCTGTTGCAATGAGCATTGTTGCTGTTGCGTTTACAGGAGTTCCTGTTTTAGAAAATTAAACATTTTCAATTTAGTTGCCAACATATAATGTCAGATAAAAAGATTTAATACTTAAATGGAATCCAAATTTTAGTATTGGTGTGTCGTCTAGACTAAGCAAGGATGGATGCAATGACAGTACCAGTTTTTTCATGGACTTTGGCAAACCATGGAGACACCATGTGGGTTCTAGCAATGTGTGTGAGATACCGAGCTTGACCAACCGAACCAACCAACAACACAGTTGTCATGCCTTTAATAGCACCAGCAGCGACAATGTACTTAGCCCAACTCCAACCAACGGCCTCAAAAGCCATAGAAAACGGTGCATCTGCATCAATTTGTTGATACGGTTGCATGAGGCAGAGCGTAACAGCAAGAATGCAATATAGAACGGTTGTGATCACCATGGATCCAACAAGTCCTATGGGGATATCTTTAGCTGGATTCTTAGTCTCTTCTGCCAACGTCGACACCGCATCGAACCCGACGTATGCAAAGAACAAGACGGCGGAAGCCACGAAAATGCCACGAGGGCCATAAGGGGCAAAGGGAGTGAAGTTTTTCGGGTTGGCTTGAGTTAGCCCAGCAATGATGATGAAGACGATGACAACAACGTGCAAAATGGAGGCAACGTAGTTGAGGCGGGAGGAGCCTTTGGTGCTCACTAGAGCGAAGATGCCGATGATAAGAATGACGACAATGGCGATGGGATCGAGTTGGTTGTAGTCGTCAGGGAAAGCGGATATGTGGACACGAAAATCGTTTGGATGGTGGTTGCAGAGGGTGGCGAAGTATGACGTCCATGCACGAGCTACAGCTGCACTTCCGATAATGTATTCGAGAAGAATGTTTCCGGCAGCGATGAATGCCACAAAGTCCCCTAATTCTACCCTTAGGTAGGCGAATGATCCACCTGGAAAAACCTTTCTAGTTAAATAAGTTTTGAGTCACAATTCATATATGAGACCTTATGCAAAGAAGCATGCACATACCGGCAGCTGGAATCTCAACGGCAAACTCAGTGTAGCAGAAGACAGAAAGCATGGCAGAGATGCCAGAGACAATGTAAGACAAGACGACTGCAGGGCCAGCATGTTTCTTCGTTTCGAGACCGGTGAGGACGAATATACCAGCACCAATGACGGCGCCAACGCCAAACCACATGAGGTCCCACCATGTGAGTGTCTTCTTCATCTGATGCTGGCTTCTCGCCTTCATCTCAACAAGCTCGGTATGATCCGCTGATCGGGCCGTGAGCCGGTTGAAGAGACGAAACGGGGTTGCCTTAAGTGCTTTTGTATAATTTTCCCAACTCTGAAAGGACTCCTCTGGTAGAAAATCATCTTTCCCACAACCACATGATCTTCTTCTGATCCCTTCTCCATTACTACCATCACTGCTCGGCTGCCCCATTCCTATCTCACGCTGAAAAAAGAACAAAAAGTTCAAAATAACTCATAAAGTTTTATTAGTTAGTCTCATTTTTTAACCCTCCAAAGACAACTAACATTCAAGTCAGTAGTGTATGAACTTAGCTTGCTTTGACCCTAAAACATACGAGACAACATGGTTTAATTTATAGTAAGAACTAAAACAAGATTTATGTAAGTCTGAAATAGTTATATGAGAATCATACGTTGAAAAACTAACCTGAGGTGGGCGAGGAGTGAACAAGAGGGTGGAGAAAAGAGATCAGAATCCCTCTTAAGGTAAAGCAAAGAGACAAAGGTGTTTGTGTAAGACAAAAAGTGTTGGAGAAATTGGGTTATAAAGGGGAAGGAAAAACAACCGGTGACAGGCGGTAATACTGAGTTGTTATTTAGATACCCAACTGGCATCTGGAGGTTGATTTTGGAAGTTCAAATTCTATGGTATCAAACGATGCTTTCTAAATTTAAACATAACACTTCATTAAGAATAATTAATCAGGCAGTGAATATTCCCCTAATTTACCACACAACTCCTAATTTCGAATCGGTTTAGATCAAACGAACATGTCATTTAAAATATAAACATTTTTAAAAAAATAATCAAATGAAGAGATCTCTCAATACAAATTTGATTAGTTATTTCGTGTTTGTTTAAACTTATAACCTAAGCTAAAAAATTACAAGTGATGTAATGATCTCCATTTTATTGTAATTGCCTCTACGTACATATATGTTAACATTTTTCTTTTCAAATATGAAAAGCTTTGATTTCTATACATATAATCTTGTAAATAAAAACTTCTATTTAATCTAGAAAATAACAAAAAGTTAAATTTTAAACTAAAATTAATATGAGATGAAGAAATTAGGAGCGTTTGGAACATGTAGAGGTTGAGTTGATCATGATAATTTTGTTCGTGGAGTTACAAAAGTTTTATCTTTGGAGAGTTGGTGTTGAGTTAGGAAAGTATGTATTTGAAACGGTGAGTTGAATTATTTGATATATATATATATGTTAAGTGCAATTTTTTCTGTGACGTACGTACATACAATATGAGTATGCTTTCGGTTTAACATGCATGTTTTTGTTTGCTTACTTTCTTCTTCTTCTTCTTTCTCAACCCATTAATATTACACATCTTTTCTCCACTTTTAACACTCAATTGGGATAGTGTTTAGCTTAAAAACTTCACATATATTTTACAATTTTATGCATGTAACTGTGGTTTTGAGAAAGACAAACTTACCGAGAACATATATTGAACAACTAACAAAAGTAAACAAAGTTTAGTAAAAAAACCGTTGGAGGAATACAAGAGGAAGGAGCGAAAAAGAAAATTAGTTTGATGGAAACACAATCATCCTTCTCAATCAATTTTTAGTGATTTGTTTCTCTCAATCTCAAAGGCCTCGTAGTAACCTTCATCCCTATTCGATTCAACCATTCCATTATTACACGAGTGTCAAAGTAAATGACTTCAATAAATTCAAGTTCCACTATTACAAACTATCCTATGTTTATTAATCCATTTTCTTTTGCAATTGAAATTCATGATGATTAACACATAAATAAAAAATCGGTACGATTGATTAGAATTAAAACAAATGTGACTATAGGATAACTCTCTCAAACATATTGGATTTATTACATTTTATTAAAGCTTTTTCCACCAATAAGTGTTGAATTTAAGGACAAAAAGTGATAGCATAATTAGCTCCACCAGTACAAGTAAATGTACTCGTCTTATCATCATACGCATAGCTATAAGCTTGAGGGCATTGCCTCTTGAATATCCTCGAATAATTCGTGGGCGGGCAAGTTTCCGGCAGATTATGGTCGCCACTGCAGCAATATTCTGGCTTATTAAAAGCCATGCAAGCACTCTTACAAGCTATCACTAACCCACGTGGGCTTTTAACGGCCATCTCCGGTGGACAAACGGGGTTCACACTTCTTCCACAAGCTACTGATTTGCAGCCACTCGATCCACCTATTGGCGTAATTGAAACCGGCAGATTGAAGCCATCAACGAGGCTGATGTCGAAGAAGTCTTGACCACGGTTTGCCGCTATCGTGAATTCCACTAAGGTTGCTGGCGGAGTTGCCCCCGCGCCGTTGCAGGCGATTTGGCCAGAACCGCAGTCTGCTGTTGCACAAGTGAACTTACCATTTGCAGCAGAGCAAAGGGTTCGAGCCCAGAACCGCCCCGACCACGGCGTTGATGATGCATCGACGGTTGTAGTTGTGGTCGAGCCAGGGAGTAGTTTGAAGCCGGTGGTGGAGATTGGATTGCCAGCGCCGGTTAAGGCTCCCGGCCATATTGGGATCCTACAATTGTTTTTGATGATGAAATTGACAGAGTAAACTCCTACAAATATAATGCATTGGTTAAAAACTGAACAATAATTTCACCAGAAACTTCATGAACCCTAGTTGATCAACCATATATAATTGTGAACTCACAACAGCAGAAGATTGTTAAAAGAAAATTCAAAGAGATCAGAAAACATGTACCTGAAATGGAGAATAAGATGATTGAAAGTCTAAGCAAAAGTATTTGAAATGCCATAATATGGATATGGAAATTCCCTTTATTAATTAATAAATTTTTATATTGTATTTATACAATTTTTTAGAAAAGTGATTTCTGATGTTCTTGTGAGGTATGAATCCTATTATATAGCCAATCTCCCCAATGAAAAATGGTGTTAGAATGAACTATAATGATGGTATGCCATCCATAAATGCTCAAAATAGAATTTAATTAACTTTCTCTCATCTACTTTTTCTACCATTTTTTTTGTTTTTGTTTTTTCTAATCTTTCTCATCAAGATCATCTCTCAATGGTAAATTTAGGAAGAAGTTTTCATTATTTAACCTAATTATCATTTAGTTAAGTTGTTGTTATTTGAAATTTTCAATGTTAATATAATTAAGCACAATGTCTTAAATTGCCAATATATTTTATTAATGTTTAATTTGTAAACATAACATGATTTCATTGAAAGCAATTACCATATCTATGAAAACGATGCTTTATAGATCAAAACTATTTTAGAAAAATATTATTGAAACATGAAAGCTAGAGCAAAGAATGGAGGGAGAACATTAATTAATTGCCCTATTAACTTTGATTTATATTGAGAAAATTGCATGAAAATGTTAACATATTGACAACCATATTTCTAAATTTTGAGTATATCACTTAGCTTCCATTATTTATACATTTTCATAGATTCAAATATCAAAATGAAATCAAATAACCAATATTTTCATTACATTATAAAAAACATAAAAATTTAAAATAAAACAATATCACAAACGTAAATATAATAAATAAAGTTTCTTCTTAAAACTTTTCTAAAAGTATCCATTGAAATCAAAATCGATGAAGGCTTTAGTTGTCCCGGCTTGTGATCATCACGGTGAAGGCTTTGAATGTTGAAGCTTAAATTAGAGTTTTAGCAATGGCGGAAACACCTCCCAAGCTTCCATGGAAGTCCCGAGTTCTTATTCGTCTCTTTTCCTCAGCCTCTTTCATAAGTCGTCGTTCAAACATCACCGTCAACCGTTTCCTAATCAGTTTCTTCGACCCCAAGATCCCTTCTTCTTCTAAACAACAAAACGGGGTTTCGACTTACGACGTCGTTTTCGATCATTCTCGTAATCTCTGGTTTCGCTTCTTTCTTCCTTTTTCTTTTTCTTCTTCAGCTGATAGTGTTACACTGCCCGTTATCATTTACTATCACGGTGGTGGGTTTGTGTTCTTTTCGCCTGATTCGATGGCTTACGATGATCTTTGCCGGAGACTGGCACGTGAGTTAGGTGCGGTGGTTGCGTCTGTTAATTATCGACTTTCTCCAGAACATCGTTTCCCAATTCCTTATGAAGATGGATTTGAAGCTTTGAAATTTCTTGACACTGTGGAAAATAATTTGGATTTTGGTGGTTTTCCAGTGAAGTTGGATGTTAGTCGGTGTTTTCTCGCCGGTGATAGTGCTGGCGGCAATCTCCCTCACCACGTGGCTCTTAGATCCGGTGGCTACGACTTCAAGAAGGTAACGTAACGTAACGTTACCGTTTTCGTTTATTTCGGTTCATATTTTATTTTTTAATATTCTTCACCAAATTTACAAAACAAAAACCAAAATTTTAAAAATTTCTCCATTTAGTATTAATCTTTATTTTGGTAAATATTGTTTAAGATACAATGAAATGGTTACTAAAAGCTTTAATTTTTTTAAATAACTTATTTGTTAGATTATTCAAAACATATCCTTATTCACTACTATGATATACTGGATGGTTCGACAATAAAAAATGAAGGGTGTATTGAGCTAGCATTGAAAAAAGTATTTGTAAATGTAACTCATCATTTTAGTGTGTTTCGTTCCGTTTTCTTATAATTACTAAGTCAATTTCTTTGTTTCACATTCGATTGTTGAACTAAAAAAGAAAACAAATGCGTAGCCAAAAATATAATTGTGTGATCAATATTGGCTCCTTCGATCAAGCTTTCCCCACAAACAATTCTTTTAGTTTAGTGTATATTTTTAAGTGTGAATCTTAACTTAATAATGATGTCGTTGAATAATAGTAAATTTTAGACTAATAACGAATTGTCGTGTAATATCTTAAACTAACGATGTAATTTTAAATTTCAAATTTTACGATCCAATTAAAAGTTATACATGTTTCAAATTAAAATTGAAGATATAAGTTCACAAATCACGATGATGTCATGTGTTTTTATTACGTGAACTTTCCTCAAAATAAAAAAAAAATAGGCCCAATTTAGCTGAAAAGGGCTAATCAAGTTCAAATTCGAATTAGTTGGGCTAGGTGCTATGTTGATGGACCAATCAAACCATAAATCCTAACTCTTCGAGTTGAATCATGCTCTTGAAGATATAGATACTCTGTTCCAAGACCTTTAACTTAAAATATATTATGTTTGGAGAAAGATTATGTGCTCGAAACGTATTGATTTATAGAAAGAGAATAAGAAGATTAATTGCAATACAACCACTTTTTGGAGGAGAAGAGAGAATCACCAATGTTGACTTTGGAAGAAACAGATCGGTCTTGGAAAGCAATTTTGCCAAATGGGTCAAGCAGAAACCACCCGGCAGCTCATGTGTTCGGAGCCGATTGTGTTCGAGACATATCGAGCGCAGCGTTTCCACCGACGCTTTTGATCGTGGGAGGACGAGACCCTTTACGAGATTGAGAGAGAAGGTATTACGAGTGGTTGAAAGAGGGTGGAAAAGAAGTTGATTTGGTTGAATATCCAAATGCCATTAGTCATGGATTTTATGCAGTTCCTGAGCTCAAGGATTGTTCATTGCTAATTAAAGATGCAATTGATTTCATGCACAAACATATGCCACTTTAAAATAGCTTTCTTTTAAGTTTTTCTCACGAGTTTATGTTCATGTAATTTTGTTAAGAGTGTTTGGATAAGTTTAACCCAAAACAAAAGTTGAAATCTTATTCTAATTTTGATATTTGTTTTGATATCTGATTTGATACATTATATATTTTTCTTATCTTGTTAATACATATAATTATTAAAATAAGAACAACGATTAGGTGCAATATAGTTCACATATACACAATGTGATAACGTACGTACTCTTTCTTACACTTATATTTTTTTCTTGAAATAATGTAATATATACTAAAATTTTTAATTTGAAAATATTTAGTTTTTTTCCTACACGCTCATCGAGATTTGAAATAATTGGTTTTTCATCTAAAGAAGTTATTGTAGTGTTCACATGGAACTTAGTCGTAAATCTTAGGGTTTTTTTTTGGTTCGTGATCCATTTTTTTTTATATTTTCAAAAACAAAAATACAAAGAAAATAATTAAAACAGCTTGTTTGGTATTCTTTCTTAAAAAAACATGATTTTCAAAAACAATATTTAAAATAATCCATTTTTGAAAATAATAAAATTGTTACGTTCTTTGTTTCTAGATTTTGTTTTCAGAAACAATGAACATGGAATACACGATTTCATTTTGAAATTCACAACCGTACCAAACACTAAACTTTGAATTTTGAATATGAATTTCAAAGTTTTAAACCAAAAGAGAAAATAAAATGAGATAGTTGTAAATTTAGCAATTAGATTCAAAATAATTAAGTATATAACAACATTTTAAAAAATTTGCAAATATAGTTTTGCTATATCAGCTATAGTTTTGCTATATTTGCATTTTTTTTAAAAAAATGTTGTTATATCCTTAATTATTATGGTTAAAATGACTATCAATTATAATTACCCAAATAAAAATTTTGTTTTTGCTTTTCACGAAATTCTTTATTTTTCAAAATAGTTTTCAAATCATGAACCAAATAGAGCCTTATTTTCTACAAACATCCTTGATAAGAAAGAGATAATGATAATGATATGAGGAAAAGAGCGAGTTCGAATTTGAAAACCTATCAAACTATTTTAATTTCATTTTTTTTTAAAGTTAGTAAACATTATGTGACAAACATCACTAGAGTGGTGTGTGCATATTTTCTCTCTGGTAGGTCACATTCTTCTCTCCTTCAATCGAATTTGCTACTCTCGTCGATTTGGCGAGAACTGTCATTATAGACTAATTATTCCATTAGGTTAAATGGTGAGCAATAAATGTGATTCTAGAAAAAAGAAAGAAAGAAACCCTCATTAATAAAGCCTAACCATTTTTGCCTCCATCGTTAATTAGTTAAACTTGCCATTAATAAGGTGTCCCCAAAAGTGAACCTAAAAGTTTGGCCCAATATCTTAAAATACCTCTCGTTCAAAATTAGTTAAAGTATAAAGTAAAATTTTAAATTTTATTAATAATAAACATTTTAGTTATTATTTCAAATCTACGAGAGAGTACATGAACCAGATGTGAAATGGATGATATTAACATTTAACATTTTAATAACATAAAACTTGTAAATTTCTCATATGATGAAAAACATGAAAATCATCGTGATCGATCCCACGATAAAAACATGTAAGTTACATTAAAAAAAAAAACACGAAATTTGATTATTCCTTAAATTGAACATTATGTTTGGAAAATAAATATAAAATTGAGATCCTCGAGACCATCGTCTTATATACAAGCATATAATTTGAGATTAATTAAACGATACGAATCAAGAGTTAATTAACAAAGGATGAGTAGTACTCTCAAATGATCAACAATGGAGATTTGAAAATTATGTAATAATCCCATAAGAATTTAAAATGAAGTTTCACATTTAAATTTTAAAAAAAAATAACAAACTTAATTAGATTTAATTTGGAGAGATTTTCTAATCTTTTAAAACTATTTCTTTTGCATATTTTTCAAAAGCATCTATTACTTTTGGTCATCCCTACCAAAATTTCAAATAATTTTTCTTCAATCTCTCAACCCCAAAATTTGTTTAAAATACATTAAAAATCTACTTTCGAATAATTTAATTTTTTTAAAAATAATTTATTTTTAAAATTAAACAATGTAATCAAAAGTGTGAAGAAAAAAACTTTTTGAGGTTTGAATTTTTATTAAAAACTCATCTTGCTTCAGTAATTATAAATTAGTTAATTATTTTGTTAATCTATTTGTATTTTTGTGGACGGCTTCTAATATTATATTCTAAAGAGAAATTAAAGGAGCCGACTTTGTCACGTTAAAGTTTCATAGTTAATTACGCTCAACCTCCAACCAAACCAATACCAATATATATATATATATAAAACCATTGTTTACTTATGAACTTTAACAACTATTTATAATGGTATGAATTTTTAATCAAACAAAAAAAATAGAAGCAAAATCATGAACGTTGGTAATGTCGAGCTTTTGATATCAACGGTAAAATTTGTAATATTTAGAAAGAGTCAAATAACCCCACATTTTAAATAAGAATTAGAGAATAGAAAATTTAAAATATTTTTTGAAGCTATATTTGTAAATATTTTAATTCATTTTATCGATAAATCTATTGATTTTCTCTCGCCGTTAGTGAATGAATCCACCTCGTTCATAAAAGTCTTCCTTCATCATTTTTCTTATCTTATAATATATATGGGTGAAAAATCACTTTCAACTATAATATTGATTGTGAGCCACAGCCCTTAAGCCAAATAAAGTTATCATATGGCCATCACTCTAATTATTTGAGCAATAAATAGACCAAATTCAAAACTCACCTAAAGCTAACCCACATATCACATATCACATATCCTTCAATAATGGAAAGGCTTCCATTCAAGTTTCGTATTCTTCTCTACTTCTTTTCCTTTGCCTCTTTCATAAGCCGTCGTTCCAACGTAACCGTTAACCGTTTCTTAATGTCCCTCTTCGACCCGAAGTACTCTGCTTCTTCTAAACCCCGTCACGGTGTCTCCACTTACGACGTCGTTTTCGACCCTTCTCATAATCTTTGGTTTCGTCTCTTTCTTCCTTCTTCTTCTTCTTCTACTGATAATAATAATGTTACTGATCTGCCCGTCATTGTTTACTATCATGGCGGTGGGTTTGTTTTCTTTTCGGCTAACTCAATGGCTTACGATGATCTTTGTCGGAGACTCGCACGAGAGTTACGGGTGGCAGTTGTATCCGTTAATTATCGACTTTCTCCGGAACATCGTTGTCCCATTCCTTATGAAGATGGATTTGATGCTTTGAAATATCTTGATGGTATGGACTTGGATGGTGGTGGTTTTCCGGTGAAACTTGATGTTAGTCGGTGTTTTCTAGCGGGTGATAGTGCCGGCGGTAACTTGGCTCACCATGTGGCCGTCAGAGCCGGCGGCCATAACTTCAAGAAGCTGAAGATTAAAGGTTAGTACTCTTGATGTCATATATATATATACACACACATATTGATATGATAATTCATACGTTAGAGATCATGAAGTTATGAAAAATATATATCACATTAAAATTCAAAATTCAAAATGTTTATTAATTTACCTTTTCTTTTTTGTAAAAATTTGGTGTGAAGCTTAGCTTATAAATATTGTAAAAATTAAATTCTTAAATTTTCAAAAGTAATTGTAATTAATTCACTAAATTAATTGGCTTTTGGAACTTTAGGAGTTTGATGAACAAAAATCATAAGTTCCATCGTTGAATTAAATTTGGAAGAATAATGGATATGATGCAATTAAGAAAAAGGTCTAAATTAAATTATTAGTGTAGAGTTTTAATTGTTACACGTTAAAATTTATGGGTATATAGTTTGATGTTGGGTCAAATTTGAAAAGTGTATGTAGATAGTTACTCAAAATTTTTACGTTTTTGTTTTATTTTTTTTACAAAGTTTTGAAATAATATTGATAACTATTACTATAGATAATTCATTGAGTGTCACCCATTCCACTAAATTGTCCAATCACATACAATTTACCACGTGATATTCGAAGTGCATCTAAATATTATCGAAAAAAGAATATCTTTTTAATATTTCAACCATAAATGATATTTTTAATAAAATAGCATTTGGTACATTCAATCATCAAACAACTAATTTTGATCCATATTTTAAAATGTACAAATGTAGTGGTTGAGTTTTGCAAGATATAATTAAGAGGGCATGATATTATATATACATTAATTTCCTAATGTCATTTTCATTTATATCTCCATCTTTTTCTCCTCACCTATTAGCTCTATATTTTAATTTAGGTAGATGAATTAAACTCGAAACTTTGTCTTCAAATGCATAAATGCTAGTTCAGCTGAGTTCATATTGACGATAGAAAAGGAAAGAATCAACGTAATGACTAAAATGAACATATTAAAAAGTGAACTTTATCAACCAAAATAAAAAGAAAAAGAACTCTGCCTCATCTTTCCTCTTTCATCATCTCATCTACTCACATGCCCCCACACCATGGATGGTGAAAACCGAAGGATTAAACATGTGATATATATATATATATATATATAGTTGCAGGAGACTTGAATATTTGACAGTGGAGTGAACCCAACCTGGGTGTCCTACGAGTACATATTGTATTAAGATATATTAAGTGGTGATGTAGAAAAGGCACCAACTATATATCTTCTTAGATCCCACAATTTAATGCTTTTTCTTTTAGAGCTTTTAAGGTATATATCTCATTTACCCAATATGCTATATGCAGTTCTTTGGTTAAAGTAAGAACACCAGAAATGACTGAATTATTGGAATAAATTAAAGACTCTTTGCTGTGTACACAATAAAGTATTAAGATTGCACTCAAATTTGGTTTGGTATTAGGTGAGTGTGTCAAAGAAAAAGGTGGGAGTTAATATGATCAACATAACTCTAAATTGATCCTCTAAACTTGTTTTATCCAACTTTGAGGTATGAGGGGTTTGATCTATTAGAAATGTAGTCTTCATCGGTCTCATGTTGTCCTCGTTCTCATTCTCCCTTCTTTGTCGAATATTACATCTTGGCTTAAGACTATCTTTCTCGTGTTGGGATTGTAGAGATTATTGTAACGTTAGGTATTTGAGTATGTACTTCTCACTCTTATCATCCAACTTAACTTCTGTTTTCATATATGAAATACACATATTAGTGATATAATGTTTCCAAAGACTTTGAGATGAGGGACCGATCTCCGGTTAGCAAGTTTCCAAATAGGCTTCAGTCGTAAACTATATATTATTTAACATTTTATTCATATTTTTTACAAGGTATAATTGCAATACAACCATTCTTCGGGGGAGAGGAGCGAGTAGAGTCGGAGATTAAATTCAGTAAATCGCCAATGTTAAACTTGGAACAGGCAGACTGGTACTGGAAGGCGTTTTTGCCAAAAGGGTGTGACAGAAACCACCCGGCGGTGCATGTGTTCGGCCCCAGTGGCGGAGACGAGATCTCGAAGGTGAAGTTTCCGACGACACTTCTGATTTTAGGAGGAAAGGATCAGTTGGGAGATTGGGGGAAAAAGTACTACGAGTGGCTTAAAGATGAGTGTGGAAAAGAAGTTGATTTGGTTGAATATCCAAATGCAATCCATGGATTTTATGTAGTTCCTGAGTTGAAGGATTCTTCATTGCTAATCAAAGATATGAATGATTTCATACACAAAATTATAGGAAAACTCAAAATTGAAGGATGATCTAAACTTTCTTATTCTGTTTTGTTAATTAAAGTTTGTACTTCCATTCTTTAAATTTTAATAAACAAATATATAATCCCGTACTTGACGGTTTGTATCAATTTAAACTTAGAACTAATCCTTGTATCAACTTGGATTTTAGTTTTTTTCAAGTGTATTCATCTACCCTTCTATAATGTTCTATTTGTATTAATCAATTTGGACTTATTAGTACATGTATATACTCTAATAGTTTATTTTGTAAAATTGATATTTAAATTAGAAATTTACACACATTTAAGAATTAATGAAGAGATGATTTTCAAATGTATAATCACGATAAAATATATCTAAATTGATTGCTTTACGAGTTTAATTGATCTAAAATCATAAATATTAATGAAATTTCGTACATCACAATTGGATTGGGTTGCTGCTCATCTATAGGTTTGACATGGACAACCACTACTTGTCGTCGTCTCTCTCTAGCTTCCTTCTTCCATCTTCCACAATCCTTTAAATCTAAAATCCATCTTCTAAAGTCATCGATAACACTTGAATTATAAAGAAATTTCAACATCAACTTTTTAATATATATATATATATATATTTATTTATTTTATGTAATACTAACTTTTATTATCACTATTAATATTTGTTCATATATTCGTAAATATTTTTAGAATTTTTATGACTTAAATTAATTTGTTTGAAGAAAAAAGCTCTAAAGAAAATCTTCGAACTGTCGTTGGTGTGAGCAGTGACTCCCAGTCAGCAGGCGTTAGGAAAAAAGAAAACCTTCGATTCAGAAAGTTTGGAATTGGAATGGCGATCTCCACCTCTAGACTTGGAAGAAGGCGTTGGATTGGGCAAAGAACATGGCGCAATCGATTCCCTTTCAGATTCTCTTCCCGCCGTCTCTTTCGTCTAACTATCCTTTGCCTCGCTATCATCGCAATTCTCCCTCCCATTTACTTCCATTTCAAGCTCAAGCGTTTTCAGCAGGTACTCTTTTCTTCTTCCTCTCCTCTCTTCCCTTTCTGATTCAATTCCAAAATCACTTGGGTTTTGTTTCTTCTCTCTACAGATTCAACAAAGGAACTGCAAATGGCTGACTCATCCTCCTCTTGTCTGTGCTCATGGCGGCGACTCGTCCAAGGCCTTCCCCAACACTGTACCAGTCTTCAATTCATTACGATTTTGAATCATCTCTGCTTTCTCTTTGTGGGTTTTTATTGGGTTGTGATCTTTTCCTCTATTTCGGACAGATGGATGCTTATTCAATAGCTCTTCGTTCTCAAGCCAACTGCATTGAAGTTGATGTTTCTCGTTCTTCAGATGGAGTTTTATTTGCACTTCATGACAGGTATTTATCGAAAGTGTTTCTTTTCCACTTGTCCCTTAATCAGTTAATCAATTTTCTTCTTGTAATTGAGATTAAATAATAAAAAATGATTCTCATTATGGGCTGTGGTCGAGGTGTATGCAGTGTTTTCGTATTTAGTGGATTCAGCTGATATGCCACAATAATTGAGTTGGTGATATTAGATAGCCAAATAGCATTCACTTTTGACTCGGTCCTTTCTATTCTCATGTTAAGAAACTTTTGAAGATATTTGGAGGTTTGATTATCACCTGACAGGCAGGGACTTGCAGAGGATAACTGGGTCCAATTCTTCTAAAGTTGGAAATTATAGCATGAAAGAGGTGAGTGTAGATTCTGCATTTTAATATCTATTTTAAGCAACTCTCTAAGGGGATTTGGGACACTGAACGGAGTTATCGAGACTAAAGTTGTTAATTTGTGTTTGGGTGCTGAATTGTGTAAGGAAGTTTGTGTTTAAGGATGCTTAGCTGTTTAGTCTAGGTTAAAGAACTCTTTGTTTGGGGTGCAGGGTTGTTTAGTTTGGGTTTAGAATTTCTTTGTGTGAAGTGTAACCTTTCTTTTATTGCGCTTTGTTAACATGATTTGTAGTTTGTGGTTGTAGATAAAAAATCTTGGTGCTGTTTATCAACACACTCATAAATTGCTGGATTTCAACATTCCTACAATTGAAGAAGCTTTGGTGGTATGCTGTAGGATATTTGCGCTCTTAGTATTAATGTATTGAGTACCGTTCTATATCTATCCGATCCTGCCTGCCAAATGCCAAATGCCATTATGATATTTCTTATTTTATTCTTTGGAAAACTCTCATTTCATGTTTACTATTATTCTCTTTATTTGTGCAGTCAATATCAAAATCAGTTCAGCAGGTGATTCTAGACGCAAAGGTTGGACCGCCGTCATATGAAAATGGGCTTGCAAAAGATATCATTTCTGTTGTGAGTTTTCTCTTTTTTTCTCCTTTGTCTGCCCATTTTTTTACTAAAGAAGACGATATATAAACATGTTAATCTAAGTTCTTGTTCTTGTGGAGTATCTGTAAAACATAAGGTTGTTCTATTTGTGGTTGTTTGATGTGAATGCTGCCAAGGCCCCAATCAGTTAAAATTACTGATCTAAGCCATTAGATTTGTAGTACTTAACAGTGAACCAGGTTGTATGCATGTACAACTGAACATAATTTTTCTAAGCTAAATCTGAATGTAAAAGTAGTGTGTACGTGCGTGTGGGGAGGGGGGGTCATGAGAAGGATTGGTTCAAGAGATTACTGAGTCAATTGTGAGACTCTTGATTTAGTTAAATAGACCAAGCATCTAACTCACTTTGAACTAGCCAATCGGCTGGGCACAATAAAGTTCCACGGTAATCAACTAGTTGCTTTAAGAGCAGATACTGATTAGGCCTATAAGCTAAACCAAAAGCCCTCAATATTTCCAAATTAAAAGCCTCGTTTTTTTTTTTTTGCTCCTTGTGCTTAAGCTCCAAAAGACTTTTGCGCTCTATTGCGTCTTCAGCTTTAAAAAATACTGGGTAAAACAAACAATAGATAATAGTCAACCGAAAATCATATATTCTTCTAAAGGTATTACTATTATGTGCAACGCCAATTATTTATATGTTCAACATGTGGTGCATTAGTCCTTTTTTTTTTTTTATTCACTTCTTGAATCAAGAATTTCAAGCCTTCCAGTTCTACGACCCCCCATAGTACAAGCAAAGAGATGGCTTTTAGGTTGATTAAGTGATTTGTTTGGTCCTTGGTGGTTTTGGTGCTCGTTTAAAGCTAACGTTGAGACTTGTAGAAATTTTATCGTGAGATGTAAGGTAGAGGGTGGTTCTTATTGAGTCCGTTGGGAGTTAGTGTCCAGATTATGTGGGGGAGGGGACTGGGATTTTTCAGGCGATAATATATTATTGTTTCCAAATGATTGCAGTATCTTTTTCTAGAGACTTTACTCTTTAGGTCCATATGTCTATTATTTATTTTATGCCGTCTCTTTATTTTCGATTACTAACAATTGTCGGTTGGCTCATTGCATTTTTCTAGCCTTGTTCTATCCACGCATTACGAAAGAAAGCAAAAACGAAGAAAAGAAAAAGAAGTGATCAAGTGTGCGAGTTATTGTGTTGAGGCTTATTTGGTTTACCCCGAGCAATTTCTTCACATTTTGTTGTCTAATGGGTCGTTCATGGCAAAATTTCAGGTTGAAAAGACACAATGTAAGAATTGTCTCGTTTGGGCTAAGAGCGATAGCTTAGCAAGGGACATAATCAGATCATCATCGGATATTAAGGTCAGTGAAAACGGGTTTTAGTGTTCAGCTATTTGAGATCTCTTTCTGCAAAGTCTAATTGGGGAGTTACTTTCTAAATATGCACGTTGAGATAAATATCATGGTCTTAATTTTTCAAAAAATATTGATTAAATATTGAATCCGTGGAAATGTCATAATATTGATGGAAATATCGACATGTTGACAGAAATTTAATACTATAGTTTTAGTTGCAGGTGGGGTATATTGTAATGAAGGACCCGTCTACAGGGGAAAGAACCAACTTGCTGAGAATGAAAGGAGCCAAGGTGGTTGGTGTCTATCATCAATTGATTGATGGTGATCTTATGCGAATACTGCACAGGTATGACTTTGATTTGGTGCATTAATGTATAAAACACAACTACCGAACTAGTTAATTCATATACCCGTCCTTGAAGAATAGATCAAAGGTTCGAATCCCGCACAAAAACTATAGAAGGTAGCCAATCGGCTTTGCATTATAGAATCAAGTTGACACATTTTAATCAACAGGAGAGATAGAAAGGCGTATGCATGGACAGTTGATGATATTGAATCGATGAAAAGAATGTTAGTCGAGGGAGTAGATGCTGTCGTTACAAGCAACCCGACATTACTTGGAAGTGTAATGCAAGAGAGCAGAACTACATGCCTTGAGAATGGTTTTTCAATTTCATCATGATATCGATACCCATTTATAGAAGAACTTAATTACACTTTACCTTCCAACTTGTTCCTCATATCTTCTGTGGTTTCTTCTAACAAATTGCTCTTTCTTCGATTCATTCATTACATACTCTCTATCAGTCTTTTGTTTTCCATTTGTTTCCTACTGAAGTTTTAGTTCGTGACATGAAGAACGCAATCGTGATCCTCTTCAAATCTTTGAAAAGGACAAGTCCAAGCATAGTTCAAAAGATAAGACATAATTTCTTTCTTGGAAATTGATGGTTAGGATGGAACTCTTGAAGTAGTTGAGAAGAACATTAATGTTAATAATAGCTGCTGGAAAGGTTATATATGTTCTTTGAGGTGTGGTTTAAACAACACCGTTTAAATGTTGGAAAGGTTATGTTGTTTTCAGGAGGACAAATTAGGTGAGATTTTAGAGTCAAGATATTTTGTAATCTTAATTTTAAAAAATATATATACTAAGATAAAGATATGAAAAGATAATGTTAAGAAAAATGTGTATCAAACAAATTCCAAAAGGGAGCAATTCTTTCTTAAAAAATTATTAACAAGGACTTGAAGTTTTTATATTTCATAAGAAATAAGAAATATGTAATTAAAAACATGTCAAAATAATATTATTATCTTCTTCAATGTTCAACCAAAGAAAGAAAAATTTGACCCTTGGAAGCATATACCCCAAATATCTCATTCTCTCCCTAAAGATGCCAAACTTAAAAGTTTTTTTTTAATGACGAAAATATTCACGATCATAGCAAAATATCATAATCTATATACGAAAGATCGTGATATACCAAAATAGACGATTCATCAAAATAGATAAAGATATTTTCTTATGTTATGTAAGTATTTTGGTTTATTTTACTACATTTTATAGTAACCGAACATGTATATACAAAACTTGAGATATGCACAAATCATGCCATTTTCTTCATGCCATTCCATGATGGAAATGAACATTTCTCTCTCTCCCATTTTGAACAATAAAAAATATGTTGATTAAATTATAAGTTTAGGCTTAAACCTTTGATGTTTATTATATCTAATAAGTTCCTTCTTAAAAAGATGCCTAAGAAGTCAAACCTATAGTTTTATAAAATAAAGAGAAAATAGGTATTTAAGCTTTTGTTTATTCAAACATTCATAGTTATGCTTCACAAATCATTTCTTTAAACTAGTGGTTTAGTTCTTATACTTTCACTTAATTTGTACACTTTTATTTTACGAAAAAATAATCAATTCGCTTCACTGGAGAAATAGATGACCAAAGTTGTAAATATAAGAATAAGGAATAAATATTTTGAAAGTTCAGAAACCAGTATAATATTTAAATCTAAACTCTAAAACGTTTTTAAAATTTCCATATCTGTTATAGACAAAACAAAATAGAATGTTTAGAGTAAAGACTTCTAAAATTTATTGATACGTTTTAAACAAAAACCAAATAGAGATTAATCTATTAAACACTTTTAAAAGTTGGTTTAAAAGAGAGTAAAAAAGTTGATGAATTAAGCTTGTGATGTCCATTTAAGTAAAGTTAACTAACTATGCAATAATTCTCATTCTAAAAGTTGACGATTGAATCTCTCATCCTACATGTTGAAATATCTTAAATTTGTTGTTTGATGCTTCAAACGGCTAAGTATGAAAATCTCTTTTACTCTTTTGTTTTACGTTTTTTATTTACGATGGTTTGTCCGCTGTTAACCTATGGAGCATAGTTGAATGCAATGATAGAAAAAAAGAGAATTTTTAATCTAGCCTAATTGATTGAATATAATATAGTTTAGATTAAAGTTTTGACTTAAAACTTTCACGTCTATCTCGAAACTTCTCTGGTTTGATTTTCATCAAAATTTTGTATAATATGAGATGGGGTTTATGAAACCGCGTGTATGGATTTTGATACTAAGCCATATGATAATTTATTTCAACTCAAAATGGAAATTCAAGGTATTTTCAATAAGCATTAGGAAATATAATAAAGAAGGACGTAAGTTTAGATGTTTCAATTTCGCTGTCATCTAGCTTAAACAATGAAGGAAAATCTTCCATTGAACTTTACTTGAGAAAGATATTCAACAATATCTCATATTTTTATTTTGTTGATTTTGTATTCAAAGGAGAAAAAAATGATGTTTATCTTCAATTGCTTTGGTTTCATTATAATATTATATGAAGAGACGAGGAAAATCGTATACTTAAAGACACAGTTCCTTCTTCTTCTTCTTCATTCCAATTTCTTTTGCCACCTAACTTCCTTTCCTTCTTTATTTGGCTCTTCAAAACCAAACATTGCCCTTTGGCCGCATTTTAGTTTCTTGTTTCTTTAATTTTCTCACTCTCATTGCTACTTTTTCTACTGATTTTTCTTCTTATTTGTGTTGGGTTCGATTGATTTAATCTAATCTATCACCCCATTTTGTTGAAATTCGTTGGATGCGTCTAGATTTGCACTGTTAATGCCTCCATTTTATTTCCTGTAGTATACTGATTTTACTGTTGGAGGTTTTAAGCACATTGTTTACTCTTTCCTTCTTGTTTTTCTGGATCTGGGTGTTGCTGATTTGTGTTAATTTAGGTGAATTTTTCTGTTTTGGCTTCTGGGTTTTTACCAAAACTTCAAATTACTTCCGGGTTTGTAAGATCTAAGTACATTAGTGGGGGTTTTTGTCAAAATGGCTTATGATCATTTGGATCCATCTAAAAGCTATACAGTTGCTTCAGGGCCAGGTTCTGCTTCAAAGCCTGCACCTGAATTGAAGGTTTATCAGTTTTTTGTGTTCTGTATTCCAATTCTTTTCACGTTCATTCTTCTTTTCCTTTTCTATCTCCTTTACCTTCGTCGACGAAGGGCCGATTGGACTTCGATTCGAATGCGAACTTCAGCTGCTGCTAATAACAATAACATCTCTACAGTATGTTCTTTTCTTTTCTTTGTCTTTGCTTTCTCAATTGTTTTTAAAGTCTATAGAATGATTTTGTGTGCGTTTTTATTTATTTAATGATTTTGTATGTTCCCTTGTTTTTGTGGTTGAGCAGTCTGAAGTTGGGTTGAAGAAGGAGTTCAGAGAGATGCTTCCTATCATTGTATACAATGAGACATTCTTTGTCACTGATACACTGTGAGTGGATTCTTTCTTATGTTTGTCCAGTGTATTTTGGTAAAAGGATAATTTTATTTTGAAGGCATAGTATATGTGTTCTTGTTATTTGGTTAGCCTTATTTTTTTGTTAAGTCTTGTACGTGAACTTGGAATGAATTGAAGAGATCTTGAATGAGCATCAAGTTAGGAGATCTTGCACTCCAGCTTTGGGTTTCTATTTAAAATTGTTGCTTTTTTTTTTTAATCTACTCTTTACCAATGTATTTTTTCAATTTCATTTTTCCTTTTTTAACAATGGTTCGAGTGGGTTGCGACGCGTTTGAAATTTGAATGAAGGATGGAGCTTTAAATCAACTGATTTAATTATGTATTCATTTGATTTGGATCAAGAAAATATAGAATATTTGTGTTGGTTGCCTCAATTATATATTCATTTGATTCTTAGTGTAGTAGCCCTTTATGATGTGAATCCTTGTGTTGGTTGGCTCGACTAAAAATATTGATCTACTTCAATGGAGACTAAGAAGATTAAAAGATTATGAAAAGTGATTCATGAATTTAGAGAAAAGAAGAGTTGGGTGATGATCATCAAAGGCATGCAGCCAATGTTTTGTTAAGCCTTTCTTGAAAGAGCCATCAATCCTTATGTGTTTGTTTTTGTTGGTTTCAGATGTTCAGTTTGTTTAGGAGAATACAAAACAGAAGATAAACTTCAGAAAATACCAACTTGTGGACATGTATTTCACATGGACTGCATTGATCATTGGCTAGCCAACCACAACACTTGCCCACTCTGCCGTCTCTCCGTCCTCTCACCGTCGTCTCAACCACCACATATTCAGATCGACATGGGACATGACGAACCACAATGCGAAGAACCACCTCCTCCACATAGTAATCAAGCTTGTCAACATACAACACCTCCAGTGTAAGAACCAAAAGCCATAATTGGAGTTTTCAAGGGGGAGGAATCATTCATTGCTGCAGCAATTAAAAAGGAATGCAACATTGGATAATTCATCGAGAGAGAACAATTCCAAGGCACAAATCAGGACGTAATGGCTTGTTTGTTTGGGAGGCTGATGGGTTTGTAATGGCTTGTATGTAACTCCAAGCCCACGTTTGACCGTTCGATCGCGAATTACCGACACTAACCTCCCAGTTTTTAGAACAGAAACATGTAGTTTGTTGTGGTAATTGTGTTCACCCCAAGTGCTGTAACGTTTGAAGACTGATGTGATGAGGATCATGAAATTTCAAAGTAGTTTGTTGTTCCATCTCCAAATAGATGAGGAAGCACTTCTTGTTAGAAAAATGGCTTCACCACATTCCTTTTTTTTTCTTTCTTTTCATTTTTGTTAAAAGTTATTTGACAAAGACTTTGTTGTTGTGGCCATTCTGTCTTAATTGACCCTACAAAAGGCAGACATGTAATCTATGAATTCATAGTATATAATAACATATCTAAATTGTGATAAGGTTGTATTTGACTTCTTTGTCTTGGTGTTGTTTGGTGTTGTCTTTGTCAGTACAGATTGTTAGAAAGTAGACTAGAAGTCATTGGATGCAAAAGTTTACTTGTATTTGTGGCTATTGTCTTTTTGAAAACACCCGAAGAAAAGAATATAAATATCATTTTGCTTTCTAGGATTTAGATTTAGTTTCTATTCGGTTGTTAAGTTTCAAAATGTTTTGAGATGTTCGCTTCATGATATCCAACCAGTGGTTCTTTTGGGATTATTGTGCAGCTTTGTTCTTCTATAAACTGCACCTCTTCTTACAATGTTACACATTTAACCTATAAGTTTAGTTTTCTTATTACGGTTTAATTTCTAGATTTTTTAAAATGTTTTAATTTTATCTTGATCATATCTTCGTCTATACAACTCTTTGTTTTAGCTAGATGATCACTCATTATCATAGACGATCACTCTTTGAAACTAAACTTAACAAATTAAAGATTAGAAGTGTTATATATTCTAAAATCTAATGAATAAATAGAAACTAAATTCGATTTATGAAAAAAAATAGAATAGAGAATATCCATGAAATGATCCAATTCTTTGTTATACAATTATCAAAATCGACTTCAAGGTTTTAGATTAGCATATAGACAGACTATATCATTATATTGTATGTATATCAAAGTTGACTTAAAAAAAACTAAAATAATTAATTTTTTGCATTGCACCATGTAAATCTATTTTCTCCATATATATATATATATATAGTACTATGTGCAAATTTAGAAATACACATTAAAATATTGTTGCTTGACTTTTCCATTTGCATGTTACATTTTAAAAATATTTCATAAGTTCTTCTACAGAAATAATAATGAAAGACTTTTAATTTTCATATGTTTGAATGTTACTTTACATTGTGTAAAAATAGTATCAAACTTATAATTTTATCGATTAATACGTTTCAATATGAACTCTTAATGGCAAGCTCATTTAAATTCATCCATGCACACTAACGATAATCTAAATTTGAGGAGATCTCAACACATAATAATAGTCTTAAACATTTTCGAATTTAATCATAATTAAAAGTAAATTCACTTGTGAAAATTAGAGAATTTAGTTTAAAAAAGGTATAAATCTAATATGAATATTTTCAAATGTTACCAAAATTTATATAAAGTTTAAATAGATACAATTATTAGTTCTTTAATTGTTACAACACAAAATTTAAGAGTATAATAATTCAAATTTGTTTTTCAATATTGTGGAAACATCACATTTTGTTAATAGTATCACAATATCAATATGTTTTTCGTCGCTTTGTTTGTTGTTTTCCTTACGTACTCTATTTGTTAATTTGTTAATGATGGGTTGGGATCATTGCAAATTATCAAAAAGAAAAAAAAAGATGAACATTATGCAAAGTACATTATGAATAGAGTCGTTTTTGTAGGCTAAAAACATTAAGTTGAGGTATAGTTGAACTCTTGCTAGTTGACTCACATCTACTTTTAAATTTTCTTTTTCCTTTTTTGAAAAGAAAAATAATCCGATGGATGTTGAAAGGAAAATTTTAGTATATATATATTTAAATCACTTTTGGTTATCTAAATTTACTGTAACTCTTATCTTATAATATAATATAATATATACGTATCATATTATAGATTTTTAAATATAATCGAATGCATCAAAATATTTATAAAAGTAATAGTAAAATTTTATATTTATTAACGAGACATTAATAAAATTTAAAATTTTATAAATATTTAAAACAGTTTTATTATTAACAATTTCATTGATCATGCAATCAATACTAAAAAAGTATTTATAAAGAAAACCAAATATGATTGTGGATGATAAAATTTGTACTATATTGTAAAGCAAATGAACTTATATGCTGTATTTGAAAACATTAGTATATATAAATCAATAGAAGTTGGAAAGAATCTCTGAATGAAGCTGATATAAGGGATAGATTCATAGAGATTTTGATATCATTTCTTCATTGCCAATGGTTCTTAAACATTTGGAACCACTTGACACCAAGATGAATGAACGATCACATAGAGTGACATTTCAACCAAATTCCTGTTGGGTTATTCAAATCCATTTGTCAAGAAGAGCATTGGTGTAATGTTTGCCTTGAATAATTCCAAGCCCTTTTGAGAAATGTTTTGAAATCACAATAGAGTTGAGCACTTGGCAATGAGTTTTGATGACTAAGTGTACTCTAAACAACACATCAATTTGAGTCTAAATTAACCGTGCATAAGACATCTATCATAGACTTAAAAGGTTAAAAATTTGAATCTCCTAACCACTTGCTGAGCTAAATCCAAACATAATCACAAATTGAGACCTAATAACATACAGGTCAATTTGAAGAGATTAGTGATATCAAGCAAAAAATAGGCTAGAAGCATTGTGAAAAGTACTTTTAGTCAACTACTAAAAGCCATCTCTAACTCGGCCACAGTTAACAAGAGTGCTTGTGTACATTGCTACTTTTTTTTTTTTTTTTTCAGAAATGAAAAATCCAATCCAAATAATCCACTGCCTTTCAGATACAAAAAATTATTTAGTACACTGCCACCAACTAGAGTTTCTGTGAAGCAAAATTGGAAGGATACATCCATCGCACTACTATAGTTGAAGAGGTGACAAGATTAGCCCACTTTTGAACTTGGCAGCTTCATGGAAGTGACATTTCTACAAACAATTATCTTTCCCACTCTAAACTCAATGCTTCACGATCAATTTTTTTTGGTTGAAAAACGCTACCCACGCCAAGATTAGGATTGGTCACCCGGTCCCAACCAAGAAGGCTAGGCAGAGCAAACTAAGAGAACATCAGAAGAATAAAACATATATAAGTTTATCGAATGAGTACACCCAAAATGATGGATTGGAACGGAAGAAAGCAAATATCTAATATATAAGTGACATGTACCATTCAAATCTACCAGAAGATAACAAAAGGGGTAGGGGTAGGGGTGGGTTGGAGCACGGTTTTCTTCTTTCAGAGTAAACCATCTAAACCTTAGGTACAACATTTTACTTCACGTTTTTCTCATAATTATGGTAGTCCCACCATTTCACTTTTCCCATTTTACTCAAACCCAGCTACACAAACTTGCACGTTGCACCCCAAGCACTGAATAGAAATACTAAAACCCAATTTCCTACTTACCATGGTGATCAAATAAACTTAAAAGTCACGAGTACTCCAACTAATCCTACAAGAACACCACACTATATTCTATTATAGTTGGCCCAAGAACGCATTTGATATTTAATACTTTAAGGCTATGCCATCCCAAAGCATCTAAGTTATATAACTTCTTCTATTGCTTCCTATTTATGTTCACTTTGTTTCATTTTTTTTTTTGGTTGTTTTTTGCTATATGACAAGATCATCTACTAGACGACAACTCTGCTCAACTAGCTCAAGAATGATGACATTTCACTTAAATACATCTCATATTAAATATTCAACGAACCTAAGGAAAGGATAAAATATATTCTAATGGCCTAAAAGATAAATTAGAGATTCAATTCATACACTGCAAGCAGTCTTCATCACAGAAAATTCGCCTGTTGTGAAGGGAACACTCAAATAATCGTTGGTGTTTTGTGGTTTATTAACAACATCTGCAAAAAATGGAAGGAGATAAATTCAGCTCCTGGTAAGTTCTTCACAAGAATAACGGCAGCACATAAGTTGATAAAAAAAAAAAAGAAGATTAAAAAGAAAATGCAAACCAAGCATGAGACTAGGATATGGAAGAATAAAGTTGAACTGCCACCCAGACAGCAAACAGATGATTACTGAATAAGATCTTATAAATATTAAAAAGTAAGCTCACATCTCTAATCTTCAGAGTCGCGATTTGCTTTCTACAACATCCCAACTGGGAAACATGCATGATATTGCAAATTCAAACTTTCATTCTGTTAGGCACCTATTATATGGCAGTACAGTAGGAGAGGGAGTAAAGGGAGTGGACGTGTAATGGGTAGTATTGCTGCCAAGGCTGAGACCTGCAGTTAGTTAAGAATAGGGGAAGGTTAGGAGTTCAGGCAAAGAAACATCAACCATTATTGATGTACGTGGAAGGAGTGATGAAAGGCCGTTCTACTACCTCTGGAAGTATGGAAGAATCGTTGAGTAAGGGAAAATTGATAGAAAGTAATGTTGAAGGAGGAAAAACAACGGCACACGAAACTAAACCAGGAGGAGATGAAGGCTCTAACGATTGAAGTAAGTTCAAGAAATTTGAGATGTCGGTTTTTAGCGGCATAGATCCTTGTTTAGAGCAGATCAATATCTTCAGATTCATAAACTGATGAATTTTAAAAAAATACCACAATCCAATGAAAATATTTGCAAATTGGTAAAAGAGCAATAAAAGTAACAATACACTATTTTTATAATATATTTGCATTCTTACTCAAAGAGAAGAAATAGCCATTGCCATCTGTATGGGCCTTAATAGCTAAGCTCTTCCTTACTTGACCAGCAGTACTGCAAGAAATTACTCAACAAAGTGAACCAAAATTATTGAATTATGAATATAAGATATTTAGTTGGTTTTTGTTCATACCTGATCATTATTGTAGCAGTTAGCAGCCTGCTTTTATTGTTCTAAAATTTATTTGTGTGTTTATTTTGCTATGACTAATTCATTTTCATATGAAATGGGTATTTATTGTATATGAAGTAGGAATGATATTTGATTAGACTATGCTGCAAAAGTTTCAAATGCTTCAGGGAAATACAACAATGATTGAATGCAATCTTGGTACTATGGAACCAACCTTGAAAGCATTCCGGGGTCATGGAAGAATTCACATGAATCTCTGGGACCCAAACTGATTAAAGAACCAATCTCTGTTGCGGACAATGCAAACAACTGCAAGATGGTAATTGAATCAATCAGGAAAGATACAGTATTAACTACATGTGCTCAAGTGAAATAGGTCAACCAGGTTAGGGCAATCTTTCGGAGAACAGCAGAAGGTTGATAGAATATTTCAGATGGAATTCAAACCTAAAAAACAGAATCCTCCTTTTGACATACTTCCGTCCCTAGTTAGTGTGTATCGTGAAAGTTAATAATATTACAATAGAGGATGTATTTGTTTTCCTACATGCCAGTATTATGAAATTACAGTTTTTTTCTTTGTACATATCTATGGGGCCAACTTACCTACATCTCGACTAATCTCATGGGACAACTAGCTTACCTTACAACATCTAGATGCCAAAGCAATTCATAGGATATTAAATCCTAAGTGGCTACCATAAATTGAACTCATGCTCTCTAAGTTCTTTATTAAACAACCCATGACGCCTTTTTACCACTTGACCAACCTCTGGTGGTTATGGAAGTTACAAACATTACAGTCAAGGGAAACTTCTTGTAAACATCTGGGCTACAAATACAGAGAATGGAGAATGAAAAGTAACCTGTTTCCTTGTCCAATCATACTTGCGCTCGCCTACGGCAGGAGCAAATGTCAGCATTATTGAACCACGTCGATCCATTATAAAATTCCCAGACTATGATACACATTCAAAGAATGAGAACAAAATTGATTTTACTTATTAGAAATAAATAAATATATGTATAGATATATATCATCATATACCTCCACTTTAGTGAAAGTTGGCATACAAGGTTCCATGGAGAGTGCAGCTTTGCCCTTATACACATGATAGGAAGCAAAAACTCGACCACCTGCATTCTTTGTCACTGAAAGAGCAAAAACAATTAAGCATTACACACAACAAACAGAATGATGTCTTTGAACTTGGAAATTAAGGGAATATAAGAGCCTCGAGTATAAATGGTGAAGGAATGACATTGTAATTAAAGTGAGTGAAGATTAAGGCCTCTAGTATAAATCGTCGAGGGCTAGTATGCCACATTGGGTGTTAAGGCCTAAGGTATTAATGGTCAGTGGCCAATATGCCAATATTGGATAAAGAGGAGCATCAAAGCCCTGGGTATAACCATATAACTGATCAAGGATCAGTGTGTGATGAGTTTTGAGACATCTAATGAACCTTAGTCAAAAGAAGAATGCGGAGTCCTAAAGAGCAGTGTTGAGGCCATGGGTTTAAATGGCCAGGGGTCGTTGCATCTTGAAAGAGTAAGACTCACAGATATAGAAAATATTGATAAGAGATGGAAACAAGTTGAGAGAGCTAGAAAGAATTGCAAGGACTAAATAATGTTTGAATTTTTTTTTTAATCTTTTATTGAAATTATTTAATCTCATATCACTACACCATAAGCTTGCACTTATGCCAAAGTAGAAAAATGAAGAAGTACACACAGTATATTGCTTTAAACCATAATTGCCAAAAACTATACCTGTACGAGTAAAATTCTGTGTAGAATCCGAAATCCCAGCATTAGATGAGAAAGGGTGTGATCCCAAAGGATGTCCAACATAACCAGCTTTCTTCCACACAATTTGTTCAAATAGCTGGTTCCTGCTTTCATGAAGTATTATGAAAATTACTAATTGAATCTTAAGCTCAGCGCCTATGAAAGGAAAGGGAGGAACTAAAAGAAAAATAGGTACAACATCTGTGGCTACGTAGTACTATTAATCTACAAATTCACAACAAGGAATGGACAAAAAGTAAATCACAAATCTATAAGTGATTCTTTTAGAAGTGAAAAAGTTAGAAGAGAGAGAGCACCGTAATTTAGATCTAACAAAATGTATAAGTTCATTCCATGCTAGTTAAGAACCCTCGTTCCTTTCAAGTGATGTTAACAACCTACTTAATTATTCTCTTTACAGCCATTCTATCACGAAGGGAAAAAAAAAAAATACTCACATATTGGCGAAAATTAAATACTGGGGAAAATGAATGATTGTATCAATCAAGAAATTTAATAGGAGATAACAAAATAGAGATAGCAATTAGTAATTGACAACTAGAGTAACACCTAGCCAGAGGTCATGTGTTCAAATCTTTGGGTGAACATAATAAGGAAACTTTTGACGTCTCCAATCTGGGCCTTGAAGCAGAAGTAGACTTTTCAAAAGAAAATTCACAAGTGACAAGTGAATCAAATGTATCAAAAAAATTAGATAATCAGAAAGAAGTATCAAAACACTTCCAAACAAATCGACCAAGTTAAATATAGAAAACATATTCTTTAATGACCGGTTTTCCCTACAACTTTAGATCAGTATTTCTTTTCATGTATTGATGAATGTGTATAGATAAAAAAAATGCAACCAAATATCAATACTACACACTTAGTTGCCTCAGCTACCACCAGTTCTATTTTCAGGAAACCCCATTTTGTAAAATGAAGTTGCAATTGACAAACTCTAAAAAGCTTGGAATTAATGGAAGATCCCACCATTCCATAGTTACATTTTTCAAAGTAAACAGAGTGTAAAGTTGCAGAGAACCCCAATAGCTACTTTAACCAAGAACATGACATTCAAAATACACAAAATAACAACAAAACCCGTCAACTTGAGTTGAAATATCATCCCAAGAAGTCAACTCTAAAATCCCAATGGAATGAAAACCCTAAGAGAGACAGACAAACAAACAAAATGGTAGAAAATAGGTGGGTAACATTGTGGAGAGAAAGCAAAGCAAAGGAAAGAAAAGAAAATAAAAAGAATGGATGATAATGAACAGCATTTGCAGTAGAGGGAAATGGGAGGTAAAAAATGAAGGTTGAATGGCAGAGTTGGAAGTCCCAGTTGGGGTTGTGATTAAATGAGTAACTAAGCAGAAGTTTGAAAGGAGAAAGCAAAGCAAAGTAAAAGAGGTAGTAAGGAAAGTGAAGAAGTAGGGTTTCAGGTGAGAAGTTGATACCGTGAAAACAAGCGCGTAAGCTTCATCATCCTGCTTGTGCTCTTGCTTCTGCTTCTGCTTCTGCTTCTGCTTATGGAATGAGAGCCCAAAACGGAGGTTTCGGTCGAATTTAAAGAGAGTGTGAGCGAAGAAACAGCGGAAACCCCGTTTCGAAAAGGGCGCCTACTGCTTCACAATGAACGGGATTTCCAAATTACTAATCACTTATGATATGTATCTTTTTTTCTTCCATACAGGTTGCTTGATACCCCTACACGACACCGTATTACGCTCATGCCATACATGATCGAATAGTATTACACTAAGCAACTCTTTCAATCTTACACCTTAATCCATTTCTTATGCTAAAATGATACATTTGGTTTAACTCTATGTCCCAATGTGATCATATGTGTTATTAAATGGACATTAGAAAAATAAAATTGAACTCTTTGCTGTTTGTTCCCTCCTCTCCTCTCCTCTCCTCTCCTCTCCTCTCCCATTTTTAATTTCCCTCCCAAATTTTCAATCTCAAGCCTTTCCCCTCTCCTTTAAATTTCACTTCCCTCCTTACCCAATCTTCTTTCTTTTCATTTCCACCCTTTTCCTTCTCCTTCTCCAAGCTCTACTTCTCCTACTCTCCTACTCTCCTACTCTCCCTTCCCTTCTTCATCCCCACCCCATCTCTCTTCTTTCTTGAATGAGTTTCTTTGTCGCCATTCATTCATTCATTCATTCACGTTTCTTTAGATCTGACCGTTAAGCCGCCACGTCAGTAAGACAGTTACAAGTTTTCGTGGTTTTGGTGCAGATTCGGCTGGCTGCCGGTCTTGGTAAGACGGTAGCAGTCTTCTGTGTCTTTTTGTTTGCGTTGTCCTTGTGGGTTTTCGTTGGGTTTCTGTTTGGGTAAGAATTTGGTTGATTTTGGCGGATTTTATGGTGTATTTTGATTACCCAACAAATTTTTGGTTTAATTCTTTTCGCTCTTATCATTTGAAGGATGAATTGAAGTTTTTGGAAGAAATTGAGGTGCTGGGGATCGATTTTGATGAAAATTGGTAAGTTCTAAGCCTTGATCACCCTGGGTGTCTTTACTTTGGTTGAGTGAAAAATTTAGGCAAAACCTTTTGGAAGGTTTTTTAGATTTTAGATTGTCATTAAGACTGTCACGTAAGTTTTAACTCTTTAAATTGCTGTGTTTGGGCTAATAAGGTGTAAATTTGGAAGGTTTGTTGTGATTTTTGAACCAACACACTCTGGGTAAATCTCCTTGAAGTTTGTGGGAATTATTTGATAATTTGGTGGTTGGAATTAGGTCTCAAGTGCTTATTTCAAATTTGGTTTATGTTTTAAGATAGATTCAAGATTCAAGGATTTTAACTTGTACACTATCTAGGCTTCATATCAAGATTCAAAATTCAAGAAACTTACTCATTTATTTTTTTTGTTTTTATTTATAACAATTCATTTATAGTTGTCCTCTCTTCCTTAGGTACTCCATAATATTGTCATTGTTAAATACTTGAGGGATGGTGGTTTTAATGTGTGCAAAAGTTGAATAAAACTGAAATTACTTTTTCATTGTTTCTTAGTTTAAAGAGGCATTAACTTTTAATATTTTTGCTTGAATATTGTGAGAGCGTGAGAGGAAGATTTAAGAAAGAAGTTTTGAGATCAGAGTATTTCTTTGGTTTCTAAGAGGTATTTCATATAACTTAGAAATTACATATATATTTGAATTGGTTTCTTTTTTTTTTCCCTTTTGTAAGATTTAGGTGGCAAGTCTTATTTAGATTTTTTCGCACTCTTCCTAAATGTTGTAAATTGGTTTAAAGCCACAAACCAAGGTTTTGAGACTATTTGAGTAAGCATGTATGTAACCCACTTCAAGTAATTCTAAACTTTGTATAAGTGAATTACGATGATTATCCTATAGTTACGGTAGTCATAGATTAGTTTTTGCTAAAGTTTTGTTTGGTTTGAGTTGATTTGATGTTTTTGGTTGATGAATTTTGTGTTGTTTTGTTTGTGGTCGTGATTATCGAGCATGGTTTGATGGTTATTAATGTAATATGACCGAATTTTGTTTTTGATAAAGTGTATATTTGACCAAATGTTTCATAGAATTGTTCTTGGTAATTTTGTATATGGCTAGCTACATGGTAATGCCCAAAACCTTTTATGTTTCAATTTTTGTTCATAGGCATTATATATAGGTTATATATTTATGACAAAGATGGGTGAATAAAATTGTAGTGTTGTAAATCTTTGTATAGCACATTTGATCCTGACTAATAAAATGTTGCTATGGGTTGATATTGTTGTTTTTGGGTTTAGGTTGTGGAATCCAAGTTTGTAGTTGAAGCCAAGATCATTCAAAGTCATTGATTTTCAAGCTTCTTTAACTAAGTTTGTCTCTTCTACTAGAATTGTAGTCTTGTGATTTTTTGAATAACATAGTTAGATTGGTCTTGTAAGTTTGGAACTATCATATTAATTGATTCGAGATTGATAGAGATATTATTGTAAATTTTGAAATTGTTCATGCATATACAACAAGTAATTGAAGAATGCAGTTGGTAGTTGTGTGTATTGGATTTATATATTGATTTCAAATGTGCAACGGCTTAATTTTGTTGATTAAATTGTCTTATTGAAACACATTTAATGTAGGCAATCAGAAATGAAAACCAAACACTTTGACAATTTTTTTTTTTTGGTACTTGGACGTCTCAATTAAGTTAATTTTTGAAGGAATCGTCTTAGAATCTATCAATGATCATCATAGATTCTTAGTTTGATATATAATTTATTTCTTCTTCTAACTAATTAAGCTCTTAGTTTGAATCAATCAATAAGTATTTATAAGTAGTTGTGAATATTTTGCTAGGACTCTAGAATGACCTATAACTTTGCAAACTTTAGTCTCGTGGACGTTTATATCATTTTGGTATTAAAGCATAAGGTCGACATTCTTTAATCAAAGCTCGAAAGTGATAAATATATACTTAGTTTGTTTGTATTTATTTTCATTTATCACTTTTTCTTCTAAACCATTTGCTTACTAAAGTCATTCTACAAACTTGTGATGAAATTCTTGAATTGTGCTCTTTGATCATTTAAAAAGAAAAACAGTAGCAAAGGAAAACACAAAAGCAAAATCAATCAATTAGTAATAATAAAAAGTTAAAACTATTTGGCACACCAAAAGTCTATAACTTGTGATTGATAAACAAGAACTTAAAAGAAGTTATGAGAAAGAGGAATGTTCCAAAACACTATAAAAGAGATTCGATGAAAGTAGCATAACTTCAAGAAGGAAATAAACGACACCATATGCATGTCAAAATTACTCAAGAGGTTTGAATTGATAAGTACTCATCCTTTTGATAGAAATTTACCACTTTATTTCGAAGATACATAATGTATCATCATGCTATATATATACATACTCTCGTTTAGGTAAGATACATAGCACAACAAGCTTATGTTATTGAATCGAAAACATGTTTAATGTCATGATTATTTATAGCATTACGAGTGACTATTTTATGTAAAAACTAGTCAAGCATGTATGTCTTAGCCATGCTTTGTAATACGAAGCTAAATACGTGCAAAAGAGTCCAATATTGAGTTGTTCTTGTGTTTCTATATCATTTGCAAAAAGATCTCAAAGTTTTGTTGAAGATGTAACTGTATAACTCATTAGATAATAACATGAATGACAGACAAGTTGAGAAGAGAGAGAAAAAAAATAAAAAGCACAAGACATTATTATAAAACGAGCTCTTAGATGAATCATAATATAACATTAACTTTTACGGGTATGGGATCACTATCTTTTCAAAAGTTATATAAGAAAGAAAGTAAAACAAAAACCTACTATTGTGGTTGAGCTAAAAAGAAGGGACGTTGATGGTTGAATATTTGAAAACCAACCAAAAAATAAAAAGCACCATTCCATATTCTCCCACTATACTTTTCCTTCGGGGTTGGCCCTTCTTCTTCCACACATGAATCATGATCATCACTACCACACACACACTCACTCTCATCATTACATAGTTAACTTAATTATTGCATTATTAATTATATAATATGCTAATTATTATTTGTTATCAACTTTTTCTCACACAAACTTCTCCCTTATTCTAAACCCTCCTTAGAAACTATATCATTGAGATGGTCAAACAAAAAACCTACGTACTCTTAGCTACAACTACCACACAGGTGTCGCACTTACCTTCTGCCACTTATATCGTAATTGTAACGTCATCATGAACACTATATAGTATGTCAACTGTGAGCTATATATATGCTCAGTTACAACATAAAAAGTCAGAAGTTAAAATGATAACTAAGAAGGTATACATATATTTATATATAATAATTTTTTTGTATTATTATTACTAGCTTTCAATAGCTAAGATCATAAGTAGAGTAGTTTTCAACTAAAATATATCTGTAGTAGCCACTAAAAATAGAGATCAGCAAGCACAACAAAAAAGTAGTTATATGTTTCAACTTTCAAGGCACTACAAGCTTAGAGTTTGAAGGTTGTTTGGTTGAGGTTTGGGTTTGAAGAAGATGAAGTGGCAAAGGAGGTTGTTGAGAAAATCTATTGGCCCAAAAGAGATAGTTGAAGAAATTCACAAAGCTAAGACCAGCCAACAACCAATAGAACAGATCCAACCTATCATTATTTAGGTCATTATGGCTAAGCCATCCACCACTGATCTTATTCACAAGTGACACCAACAAAGAGCTCAAGTAGAACCCGAAGGAGTATGAACAATAAGTCATGGCAGTTAAAAATGACTGCATCCCTTCCACAGATTGCTTATAGAAAAACTCGATCAACCCGACCGCCGTAAACAGCTCTGACACGCCGAATATCACGAATTGTGGTGCAATCCAGAGGATGGAGAGGGAGGAGGAAGAGTTTCGACGTTTTTGCTCGACCAGTGCAGCAGAGACCATGGAGAAGGTGGCGACAAAGAGGCCGGTGCCGACACGTTGGAGAGGGGAGATGCCGGAGTCGATGGAGGTGAGGCGACGAGTGAGTGGGACAAAGACGGTCTCGTAAAGAGGGACGAGGAAGATGAGGATAATGTAAGGGATGGCTTGGAGGGAAGCTGGGGGGATTTGGAAGGAATTTGTGAGCCATGTGTTCATGGAAGCTCCTTGTTGGACTGAGAATGTTTGGAGTTGTGCTAAAATGGTGTTGAAGATTATGGTGCAAGCAAATATGGGAATTACTGAGAGTATTATTTTCACTTGTTCTACTTGTTTTACTGTGCAAAGCTTCCATGGACTTTCTTCTCTAATTGATCCCAATCTTTCTTCTTCACTTTTTATGCAAGCCTTGTCAAGGAATCTGTAAATAAGGATGAATATGGTTAAGAAATCAACAAATATATAAAGAAAAAGAAAAACATAGGTTTGATAATTGAGATGGGATCCGAAAGGACATGACAAACCTGAACTTATCGGTGTGTATGAGTTTGACAATGCCATTTTGAGTTCCATTGAGTACCATCTCTGAATTCGAAGGACACATTTGTAGGTTCCTTTTCCTATATGCAGCAACCAAGACCTATCCAACAAACAAAAAAAGTCACTTTCAAATATATAAGAAAAAAGTAGCAGAATGTTTACGAGTATGATAAAATATCACTAATAGATCATGTTTAATGGACATTTAAATACTACCATAGTCTATCACTAATAGATGTTAATAGACGATACCGATGATTACATATGTCTATCTATATCGTTGTTTATTACTGATAGATTATAAAATTTCGTTATATCCGTAAATATTTTCAGTTAAAACAATTTTCCTGTTTAAAATTAAGCTTACAAACATTCTTGTCGCTCATTATCTTCATTTGTGACAATTTCGTTTTGTTTAATGTTTAATTACCTTAAACCCTAAAAAAAAAAAGGAAGTCGTTAACAAAAGATCAAAATCAAACAAAATGTAAACTTTATCAACAAAGTTTTTAAATTTGAAAATTGATCTAGAACCAAAATGTAATCTTTACCTAAACCTCATGGACCAAAAATGTAACTTTATCGAAGAGCAAATTCGTGTTTGTTTAAAAAATGGATTTAACTTGATATAAGAAAGGTCAAGAAGGGCTGACATTTGTCTGTGAGGTAGAAGACTGAGAGATTGACAACCGAGTATCCAAACTTACTTGAGCAATTGGAGTGAAGATACTGCCACGCGGGGGATTATTCCTATAAAAAGAAGTGCCAGAGAGCAATGAAATCAAAGCAAGAAGCATAGCAGCAGTGGAAACACCAAAGCCAAGGTCCATGCCAGAATGTGTTTGAACCCAAACAAGAAGAGTCAATGCAATGAGTTCACCAGTGCAAAATGCAAAATAAGCACAATTGAAGAAAGTTGATAGCTTTTTGAATTGTTTTGGGTCTTCTTTTCTAAATTGGTCTGCCCCATGTGATATTATGTTTGGCTTTAAACATCCACTTCCCAATGCTACCAAATATAATGCTGAAAAGAACATTAATGCTTCATATCCTTTGGCTTCTATGCATTGATCATCTTCTTCATCTAATTTTCTTCCCATCTCACATGGTGATGGCCTTAGTCCTGGGTAATGAGCTTGTATCGTTAGAACTGTAAATCCCTGCACCAATTAATCATCCACCGTTTCAAATTACCGACTAATAATACTTGGGTGCAATCTAGCCCTTTGCACCTATCTTCATACAACATGTTAAATAATAAAGCAAAAGAATTATATAAAGATGAATGCAATCCAAGATGTACTAAAATATATTTTTTACAAAAGAAAAAAGTTGTCATGTGTTGACGATGGAGTGAAGTGCAACCCAGAATGCACTCAAATATTTTTCTTTCAAACTTACATCTATTAATCTTATTAAAGAAAAATATTAAACTTACATCTATTAATCTTATTAAAGAAAAATATTTGGGTGCACCTATTCATCCGTCTATTATAATCATTCATTTTGAAAATTCAGTCTATCATAACCTTTTATTTTGAAAATAAATTTTAATAGGAATTTTTGGTACGTGCTTAGTAATGATTAGACATTAATTATGTGGGATTGAGAGAGGGGATAAACCCAAATATTTTGTCATCTTACTCTACCTAATCCACCCCACCATATTGTACATTTATATAATAATACACACACCTATGTTAAAAAGTCATTAAGATGTATGATTTTCCTCCCACTAATTTGTGTTGTATAGGCCACATAGGGCAAACTATATATTATGATAAAGCTTTACTTATACTAACCTATATGATCATTTTCCTTTTTCTTTTTTTAATAATATTTAATTACTTGGTCATCAACAATAAAGACTATGTTCTCAATTTTAAAGAAAAATACTTTGTACCATATTTTTTTATTATATCAAGTTCGTTTGTTACATGACAAACTCTTCTTTTTTTTATTTGATTTTCTAAAAAATATCTGTAAGTTTCTTTGGATGTATTTGGCTAGAATACACACTGAGTATCGCTTTTCTTTATTAGGGAAAGAGAGAAAATAAAGACCTTTTCGATCAACTTTTGATATAAAAACGTAGAATCCCTTTGTCGAGATTTATTGTTGAAGTCAAAAAAGAAGAAGAAAAAGAGAGTAAACAAAGGGTCAAAGTATTCTCAAGTATGATCCAATATAAACAAGTTCAAACAGTATAACTGATAGTGTTTCAAAAGAGCAATACTTGAGTGATTTTAAACTGCACCCTCTTTTTGTTTAAAGTTTCCATTATGTTAGATGGAGTGCAACCCAGATAGCTAGATACATCCAAATTAGTATCTTTCTTTTCATGGTATGGTGTATCCAATTAATGGAGTTGGAATTAATTAAGCACATGAGAAAAAGTAATTGAAATGGACAAAATGGGAAGAAGAAAAAAGGTGATGATGGATGGTGAGAGAAGAGAAGAAATTAGTAAAACATACAGCGAGTTCGATGAAGCCAAAGATGAGCATAGTTCGAAAGCTACCAAGATAAGAATCGGACAAGAAGCCACCAAGAAGAGACAAAAAGAAGACAGTTCCAACAAAGTTGGTAACAACGTTTGCTGATTTAGACAGTGGAAAATGCATTTCACTGAAAACATATGTTATCAGATTATTCCCAACTGCTGCTATTGCCATCATCTCAAATGCTTGAAGTCCTAATCAACAAAACAATATTATTGTTAAACACAAACACCAATTTTTCTGTGTTTTCATTAACATCTCTTTTCAAATATCACTAACCAAGCTCTCTTTCACAGAATTTGACCAAAATTTCGACAAAAAATTAGACAAAACAAGCTTAAATTTAGAAACGAAATGACCATCAAATGAGCAAGAGAAATAAAAGAACAGAATATATAGCTGACCAAGGACAAAGGCAGCAGCTCCCATTCCACCATGTCTGTTAGGATTACAAGCTCGCCCTCTCCAATCCACACAAATATCTTCATGATCTCTTTGCATTTGGGAATTTTTTGGCTCTCTCTTTATTTTCCTTTAATTTGAATAATCTTCATATGCACTACAAAATAATAACGGAGTTTGAGATTATTTGGGTTTGTATATTATTATTATTTATAGAGGGGGCAGGGAGCTTGACTTGTGGCATTATGTGTTAGTGCAAAATGGGGCCATAATTATTTGTGGTCAACAAACACTAGAAAGCCTATAAGTCAAACAAGAAGTAGAAGAAGCTTAGGGTTTCTCAACATTTTTTAATTAGGGTTTTATTAAATTCTTATACTTTCTCCTTGCTAGCTCCCACTTATAGTGTGTGGTGTCCCTCTATACTTCTCTACTTTAATTACTCTTGTTGCTTTATAAATTAAATTCAATAATTCTAAGAGATATGGTAGGGGTTCTTGGAAATATATATATATATCTTAGAAGAATATTCACCCATGGTATAAACTCAATCACAAGCATATACAACAAAACAAATGGCTTGATTTTGATATTTCATGCTTTGAATGACCAAATTGATCCTAAAATTTAGAAGATTGTGTTATATATAAATCATTCAAAGTCTATTTGCATCGTTGCAATATTGTAATATATGATAGTTTTCTCTAATTATAAAATCAATATCTCCCTCTCTACTACCCACGGTATCAATTTAATTAATTAGTTAATTGTTTACTTTTTTTCTTATTGATATATCATGACAAATATTTATTACTTGGCTAATGATTTAAACTTATATTTGTACAAAAGTTTATTTTCTATTGAAAATTTAATGAGTTCATGACGTTTATATTATTTTTCATTAAAACTAGTGGGTGGATTAGCAAAAATTGAATAGAGAGTAAAAGTTGTAGTATTTATTTAAGTAATTTGGAGTCAAACTTGATGAAATCATCAAAAAGTTAAATGACACAATTATCGAGACTAAATTGACCCAACTTATGAAGTTTAGTGACAAAGTATTGTATTCTTTACATTAATAAGTTTGTAAGGTTGAAATATTCTACCAAACTTTCCTATTCTAAATTCAATTCAAAATGGTGGGTGACTCTATAGCCATTAACTTAAAGCCATGCACTTCCATATAGCTTCTAATCTATATGTGATGAAAAAATGAAGATCACAGCAGCTGATAGCAACTCTATATATCAAATGGCATTTCTGATATCTCTCAATTTGGTGGACATAGCCCACTTAGTCATCAAGTATAGAGCACTTACTCATATATATATAGCAAACCTTAATTGTGTGTTTTTTAAGAAATTATATAAAAATAAACAAAAGGGCTCTTTTGTGATTTTTCCAATCCCCAAATCTCTTTGCCTTTGAAAACTTTAATCACACTCCATATATGTCTATTATATAATATTTTCTCCATCTTCATTTGGTTGTCTCATAGTAATGGGTTTGATAGAAAATGAAAAATTGATTGGTGAGCTAATCAATGGTTAATGAAAAGATGGTTTCACACTACAAAGATCAGCCCTATAGCTTAGGAAAGGCTAAGGCTATATATTCATATAATTTTGTGATGTGTTGTGTAATAGGTTACATTCTAGGGAATATCTCTTTTCCTTTTTTGTTTTTATTTTCATTTTAATTTAGTCAATAAGTTATGATATTTTAGAAGATAATAACACACACTTTCTCACATGATGATCATCTAAATAATTTTGTGAAATTGGGTATGATCTCTATTTGTGCAGATATAGTTTCCAAGAGAATTTTTATTTCTTGTTAATGGGGTGTGGTGGCATAAATTTGAGAGAATACATGCTTGGATGTTTCTCTTTTCTTTATTTGGTGTTACTAAACTATTAACTTGAAAGCTAATACTACCTCGAGTTAACTTTAGGTTAAACTAGCTAATTCAATCGTGTTTGTTTGAATCACAATCACAAGTCAATTTAGTTCTTAGATTGCTATACTTTGATTAATTAAAATAATGTCACGAAATCTAACGATTGAGCATACATTATACAATATAATTAAATTATCATTTAAAAATTGAAAAAATTAGAATGAATAGTAAAAATCCAATATATAAGATTTAATCTAGTTGATGGCTAAGCTAGAAAATGTTACCTTTAACTCCTCGTAGATATGCCTAATGATTGAAAAATATAAAGGTGCATACACACAACACCAAAGAGATGAAAAAGATGGCAATTTATGGTATAAATTACAAATAATGTAACAAGACAGTGCAACGCTTGGAAGCGGTGCCACGATACCATGCAATACGCACACTCAGGCTTTCAAAAATTAATCTTTGTAGCGTCGTAGTGTTGCATCGTGCCTCCTTTGCTCCAATTAAATTTTCCTCCTCCAGTTGACATACTAAACCTTCAATTGAACTCTTTTTGTCCAGAAGTTGACATAATGAGCTAGAATAATCTAAATTAAGCTCAATATCTGAAAAATCAAGAAATAGACACGTAAAATGCCAGAGCAACCTGAATCAACTAAGATATAAAATTTCGTATTTTAAACGCCTGTTATAACTCTTGAGAGCCAAAAAATGAATTCAAGACCATCACGTGGACTTCACTATTTGACAACTGTGTTATGTATCCAAAAGAGTTTTTCTCTAGTGTTCATGGTTTTTATGGTGTCTTATCAACTAAATTACGTAGAGATCGAAATTGACAATTTGGGTTGTGTTTTTGTATTACCTTCAAATGACTTTTGGAATGCCCCTTTTTTAACTAATATATGCAAAGCTAAGTATGCATGCAACTATATGCTTCACTTTCTTATTTATAAGCATACCCAAATTTACCACTATCACATTAGAAATAATCTCACATATATCATAACAAATAAAATAGCAAAAGATAACAATTTTTTTCATTCATATATATATATATATGTTTGCAAATGTTTCCATGAATGACATTTAAACTCTTCTTCGGATGTGTGAACTTAAGTTAGGTAGAGACGAAATGAATTTTTATTCCAACTTAGTGAAATTTATACGTTTATTGAGAAACTTTATTTTCTCTTTGATCTTCTTACTCCTACCACTATTATTATATATATTTCTGTGTTATATGCTTAGACAACCACTTTTGTGGTCAACTCTTATTTCCAACTACAGCAACAGATGCCCATTGAAAACTATTGTCATCCCAACTTCGTTAACACAAACGCTACAATGACCACATTTGATGACCACCGTCTCCGACAAACAACTTAGTAACAATTCAAGCACGTAACCAAATAGAATAAACTTGTGTATAAAATCTCCCATAAAATATATAACTGAACACTTCTTTTTATATATATATATATATATTTTATAGAAAACGAACTTTTTGAAAGATATTTCATTGTCCTATACAAAAGCTTAGCCAAGTAAATATAGATAAAGCCATGATTGCATCTTTTGATCGATTGAGGTTCTAATTTATTTCTTCGTTCGAAATCAAAGAATTCTATCAACGTAGATAAGTCACTCAGATATCACTTGTTAGGAAATATAGACCTCTAGAGAGACATATAACACCCACAATGGTATAATATTTTTTTTCATTTTTGGCACAAACCTTTATAGTATTACTTTTGGTTTTACTCTCTCATATCATTGGAGATAGATATCTACCTTTATACGCCCATGCCCATCTCTTTGTCTAGTCAAACATAATGCATAATAAACCCTCTTATAATGATCTATAGTTTGATATAATAATAACATGCCATAAAAAGCTCACCCCTTGTGCATATATTGAATTTATTACATTCCACTTATATGTGTACAAGTTTATAATTAGAGTATTATTGTTTGTATATGAAAAAAAAATTCTACGCCAAGTACAATGGTTATATGTGAAAGTTTAAAGTTAACGTCTCAACTGAGAGTGAAAAAATTCGAAAAATGTGTTTGCAGTTGAAGGATTAAACAAAAAGTTGAGTAGAAAAAATAATCACCGAAAAGTTGTACACATTTGTAGATTACAAAAGAACATCATCTATCCTTAACTAATTTATAACTCAACTTTGAACTGATCCAGATACAAACATTTTATCTCCAAATCAGATAAATTTGCACCTCTTGAGACATTCTAACTTCATTTCAACATATTAACTTCAAACTTTAGAAGTGAATCCAACGTCTCTTAGATAAAAACTTAAGATCCAGTTAGTTGAAATAATAAACTATTTCAAATCAACTACTAACAATATTTGAACAATAGACACCTAGCTAGCTAATTGGCTTTATTAGGGCCTTCATTTAAAAAAAAAAAAAATATATTGTTATTATTTATTTTGAGAAAAAATTGAGTCAACAAGGTTATCTACACAAAATTGTCAATATTTTCATGATTGGTGTATCCAATATTCCAATAAGGTGGAAGCTTTAACATTGTTTGAAAAGCTACAATATAATTTATATTTATATCCCAATAAAATGTTCAATATAATTATCATATATAGAATGTTTTGTTAATTTCCTCATTAAAAATCATATTTTATAAAAATATACAGCCTAATTTATTTCACGAAACCCATGTAAGTCTCCTTCACCCGAAAACCTAATTTATGTTTAGAGATAATAATCAAACGTATATAGTAACATCTTTGACTCGGATAAATTTTGTTACAATTATAAAATATTATAGAGATCATCGTATACAAACTTTGTTATTCAGAATTCATATATAATTTAACCTAAAGAAAATATATTGATCATTCGAGAATGGTGTTTTCAAAATCTCAAACTTATTAATCATTAACACATTATAGTTGAGCTACGCTTATTTTGCTCCTCACCATTAAAACAAATATACAAAAAAAAAAAATATAGAATATAGAATATGGCAGTTGTCGTTGCTCACTAAATGCACATCATTCAACTTAATCTAAGTTCATATTATTGGCATTAGATGAATTATTTAAAAGCTATTTTAAAATCTTCACTTAGCTACCCTAAACATTATTTCAAAACCCTAATCGTTTGCTACACTTTCTACTATATCTTACCCCCATCATTTATTTATTATTTGCTATAGTATTTACGGTTTTCTTATCAACCTAAAATAATTTATACATCAAACAAATACTATTATAATCCAAACGTACGCTCTTTTTTCAAACACGTCCAAAATCTCAGAAAAGAATATAAATTATTACCAAAGTTGAGCTTAAAGAGGTGACAAATAAACACAAAAAGACAAAAAAGGTCAAAATCTATTTTCTCAAAAAAAAAGAATTCATTTTGATGTATTTTCTTTAAAGAAAAAAAAAAGTGGGGTTTATAGAGTAGTGGAGTGTGGTTGTGATGAATGATTTTGTCTGTTGAAAATTGGGATTTATAAGGACAGAATCTGATTAGCAAATCCAAATTTCAATTAATTAAATTAATTAGTAGTTGATAAAGTTAAAAACAATTAATTGAGTTAATCCCCTCCTTCTACTTATATTAGATTTTAATGTCTCCACAATGGGAACCATACATTAATTCAATCTTTTCTTCATCCTTTTTGTCCACCATTTGGCCTCTCTTAATTACTCTTCACATTCATTATTTTCTACCATATAGTTTATGCATTTACCTTTTTACTCCATTAATATCCTCTTTTCATCCTAATTGGTGTATATATTACCACTTGAACAAAAAAAACGAACATTATATTCGACCTAATTAAAGTTGGGAAAGCTTGTACGATTTCAATATTACATAAATATATCAATTAACAATAAGAATAGTAAACCTGTATATCTTATATAAATTGTAAGGTTCTATCGTTTTTTAAAATAAGATCACTGCCTCAATCTCGTATAAATTAGTCATGTGATCATAAAGATTATAAAAGAAGAGAGATCAATGCCTTGAACAAAACCGACCATAAGATCACTCTTATATATATATATATATATATATATTGAGAGGGATGTCTAAGCTCGCGTGACTCCTTTCTAAAATGTGTCACACGTGTTCTTAATCTCGGCACGTGAGATATATTTGATTAAGTGCATGAGAGGTTTTTTTTTTCTCCTTTTTTTGAAGATGTAATATGATCATGCATAGTTTGTGAGAACAGACAAATCATGCACGTAAACTTGTGAATATAAAAAAGATATATTAAATTTAAAAGAAGAAAATTTTTAATTTTATGATATGGAAATTACCCTTTCAATCATATAAATCTTACATAATACTAATTTAAACTACTAAGATCTTAACAAATTAGCAATGCATCGGGTCGAACCACGAGAAGTCCAAACATAATTTTTTGAGCAAAAGTTAAATATGAAAATATACTTATAACCTTATATATAATAATTCAATGAGCTATAATTAAATAGAATTTATATATATATATATATATATATATATATAATTTTGTGTTTTACATAATTGAAATACTTATAAACGTCATGTTAATTAGTTGATATAATGAATAATTCTCATTGGATTTATTGATCTTCTTCAAAATTCAAATCATGGAGCTTACCCCATATATCATTAAAAGTATATATTCTTAAGAAACATATACACTAATGTAATACCATCATGTTTCTAAAAGAGTACTAGAACACAACTTTTCTTTTTCTATATAGTTCTTGTACACAAATGGAGTTAATTAGAACTAGAAATAGAAATATGTTAAATTAACAACATTTTTCTAAATAAAGAAAAAGGGAAAGCTCTTTAATTTCTAGTAAATAATAATGCATATAACTTTATCTTTACCAAATTGAAGATAATACTTTGTCTCACATATTTGTATATAATTAATGGTCTTAAAAGGACATTAAGTTAGGCATTGAAAATTTGAAGTGGAAAAGTCAAAATTGTACAACTACACAATACTCCAATCAAAATGGAAAATGGTTTCGTAAGAAGACAAAATCATTATATGTTGAATATCGTAGTAACGAAACAAAATGACGAATAATAAAAATAACAAATACACCGTATCAATATCTAACCATTTTAATATAACGATTCAATGTAGTATAAATATTTGATATATTAGGTATATAGCTTGAATATATATTTATATATACATTGTTTAAGATACTTTAATAGAAATGGAATTATAAAACCCTAATTTATTGTATATGCAAACCTTAAAAGGTAGGGTTAAATATATTGGAATGTTAAAAAGGAAAGTGAAGAATTATTGAAAATGGGATGGGAAATGTGAAGTGGAAAACAAAAGAAAAAGAAAGCAAATAAAAATGTTTGGTGATTGGTTTTGGTTGCTATGTTTCCCAACAACACTCTCACTTTCTCATCATAACATTTCCATACTAATTAACAAAATTATTTCTCTCCCTCCAAATTCACGTTATCTCGTTAAAAAAGCAAACCCAACAACCAGTTTGTAATGTAATGTAATTCAAAACGTTTTAGACGCGATTTGCAATATCAAACTCATTTCATCCCACGGTTCGCTTTTTAACCAAAATCTCTTAATTTCTCGTTGTTCTCACGGTTTCATTTACTTTCTCACTTTCAACACACTCATCACATTATTCTTACTAATTGATTACATCTCGGCCTCCCAAACATACCTAGAATTCCTCAACTCTCTCTTTCAACCTTTTCCTTGACCGAAAATCTTAGAATTTTCACCGCACTTTAAAACATTTATCTAATTATTATTCCATTATGCTACATATCTAAATTCTTACAATTTAGTATTAATATATATTCAACGATAATAACTTATCTCAATCAAACTTACTCATACTTCATGTTGTTCTCAGTCTCTTAATTTTATCTAATTATCTTTTACTCTCTTTAATGTCACTCTTTTATTGATGAACTATTTTATTACTATATTTATTGATCAAGAAAATTGTTATCTAATTTTCCTTGTGTTTTCAAAAATGGGTTTTTGCAAAAATAGCAAAAAAATTTATGATAATAAAACTCATGTCGTAACATTTTCTAAATTTGCAAAAGTAGCAAATTTAAAAGTGATGATCCTCTAATAGTCCTATGATTACTGATATCACTAATTTTACCACATTCGCAATATACAAAAATCGGTGTCATGAGCTTTTTTTCTCTAAATATTTTTTTCATTTGATGCAAATTTTCTTTTCAAAAACCAAACGAAAAAAGAAAAACAATTTTAAACATAGAAAAGTAAAATCAAAATCAAAGTGTTGGGGAGTTTTTTAAAAACATGTGTATTAAAGAAGGAAGAATAAAAAAAAGAGGAAGAGTATGGCATATTGGGCTCATCCTCATTTTGAGCCCAATATGTATCATATGACCAAATATTAATTATAATTTGATTTTTGGGTTTAACTCAAGATTTTTTTTTGTTGGTTTTGTGGGGAATTTTTGCAATTTTGATTTTGATTAGATTCACTTTCTAAATGATTTAATAGTTCAAAGTGTAATAATTAGCTAGCTAAATGAGTTAGTTTTATAATCATAATTTCATTAATCTTCTAAATAATTAAGCAATTTTAGATTTAACTTATATTTTATTACCTTATTTATATTTTCCTCTTCCTAAAGTTACCTTTAAAATATTGATACGTTACATATTTATGCCTTTTCTAATTAATTAAGCTTGAGTTTTAGCTAATTTTTGTATGGATAATGAAACTCTTCACATATAATTATTTGGTTAGATTTCAAGTATTTGAGCCATTGGAGGAAAGTAAGAGAATTTAGAGATGACAATGGTCTTAATTATGGCATCGATCCTCACCTCGTTCATAAGAAATGACCAGCATCAAAATTCACGTCGTGAGAACTATGAAAGAGACATACAATCATACCAACGTTAGACATCCTCGTGTAATCAAAGGAAGATTGGATAGTTTTTTAGCAAGAACAATAGATCGACGATCGAAAGATTCAATCAGATTCAACTCCCACTGAATAGATTCAGAATGAGAATAAAAAAGTCGAACCAGTTCCTAAATTGCAAACTTAACGAGCGAGAAGATAGCCTAATTAAATATTTCATAGAGAGTCAAAATCTAGCAATCCCTACAAAAAAAAGAAAATTTTTAAATGTAATAACAATGTAGGTCAAGAACAAAAAGACCGAGAAATCAAAAGACACCGATGTTGAATATGAGTTTCGTTTTTTTCTAGGGGTCATAATCTCTCCTTGTGTGTAAGAGGATCATAAAGAAGAAAAATAGACTTTATTTTTAAGAAATATAAATGAATAATAAATAATATAAGTTTAAAACTTTTAAAGTCAATGACTTTGATTTGTTCATCAAAAAATGAAAAGGATGGTAGCTTCTAATTATGTTAATAAACAGTATTATTCATATATATATATATATATATATATCATTAATTTTTTATTCAAATTAATTACCTAATCCAAAATAATCACACTTACAACATTAAACTAATAAATTATCTTTTTTTATACAAAGTTGTAGCAAAAAAGATACATTAAAATTAAAGGTAAGATTGTGTTGTTAAAGAGTAGTAGGGTTTGATAGTCTTAGTCGTTCTTCAGGTTGTCGAATCGTTTGAACACACCATTGTGAGAGCCAAGACTTTCTAACACCCTTTTGTAAAATTTTCTAAAGAGAGAACAAAAAAGAGCGACCATAATCTAACACATTTGGCTTCCCATCGTTAATTTATCTTCCCTCCCTCTCAAAAAGGGCTACGACTTTGTTTGCTGGTTTTTCATATTTATATTATTTGTACTTTAAAAAAGTGGACAAAAAACTATATGCTTATGAATAATAAAGATCATTATTATGTTAACCGATTATAATTCGTTTAAACATGTTAATGTAAAGAACATCACATTATTTGAACTTTGAAGCGACGACCCAATCGATATAGATGAAGTTGTGTTAGCATGAGAGAGGTTAGGTTGTTTAAGAATGATTTATTAAAAAATCTTTGACTTAGTATACCATTATTGAATGGTTAATCAAATCATGTGTTGGGGATATTATTAATTTTGTTTCAATTTAGCAAAATGTTATCATAATGTTAAACTTTTTAAGTTCCACACATTTGGTAACATCATGATTTATATATACTCAATGTGTTTATATATATATATACCATTCTTAATGGAACTATATATATACTTAATATTTTTACTCTATCAAGCTTATTTATTTATTTATTGATGTTGTTATACAATTGAACTAAAAGCAAATATGTATATTATCGTTACTAATAGAAGAGGAAAAGACTTGAACCTTTATTAAGTATATATATTTGGATTAAATTAAGAAAAAAATATTTTATAACAAACTCATTTTTGTTTAAATATTTTTTTAAAAATATATTTTGAGTCTCTTCCAAATACTTTGGTTTTTTTGTAAAATAATTTATTTTCTAAATTAAACAAACTCCAATAGTAAAAATAAATTTATATTATAAAGCTCAATTTAAACTAAAATTAAACAAACTCCAAATCATAATAGAATTAAATAACAATGATTGTTTTCAAATATATCCAAACGAACCAAACTATAAAAATTTATCAAAAATATAACATTTGACAAAATATTTACACTATATAAAAAAATCAAATGTTATAAATTTTATCTTTGAATAGTTTTGTTCTATATAATATAAATAGTTTGTCATTTTTTCCTTTTAAAATACCCTAAAATATTTAGTAATATAATAAAATAGTATAAGTGTCTCTCAAAATGGAAGAAAAAAAAAAAAAGAAAGCTAGCTGGATTAAGAACCGGGTCGGGGTCGGTCGGGTTGAGGTAGGGACGATGTGGTCATTGGCGTCCCGTTTTTCCTCTATTACTTTCCGATGGATTCCGTTTCGTTCCGTACTAAGCACTATGATTGTTTGTGTGTGTGTACAGCTAAGCGTGTGAGAAGGGAATGGTAAGAAATGTAATTAAGTTGAAAGTATAAGGGCATTTGTTGTATTATTCTGTTCCTTACACCACACCCTTAAAATAGTCGTAAGGACAGCGAGGAGGGAAGGGACATAATAATAATAATAATAATAATAATAATATATAATATATAAATAAATAAATAAATAATAATAATAATAATAATAGACTTTCTCTCTCTCTCTTTCCCTTTGTTGTGTGTTTTCTGACACACCCACGTTCATCATGGCGCGTGCTCTCATTTCCCTTCTTTATTTCACATTACTCTCCCACGCCCTCCTTCTTCGCGCGTCCTCTCTATTTCCTCCCCACTACTCTCACTCTCTATAATATCCTTTCTTCTTCTCCTAAATTCTCTCTTTTTTTTAATTTCTCCACAAATTTAATTTCTTTTATATATATATATACTCATTGGTTTTACATCAAATCTTCAACTCTTTACATTCACACTTTTTCCTTTTTTTTTTTCTCTTTTAAATGGTTTTACTCTAAACCTAATTATTTAAATGGAGATTTCAATTTATTTCAATTTCAATTTTCAATTGATTTATTTTATAATATTATTTTTTTTATATCGATAAAATCGAAGTTTAATATTATATGTGCATGTAACCTCACCTAGTGTAGTCTCATATGTATGCATTGATCCAACCATACATTTGTTACGCATTTTTTACATTGCATCTACCTACTTTTACATTAACACTTTGAGAACGTCCTTCAATTCAAGTGACGTTTTTTGAAAAATATATAAATACTAAATAACAAGGGTTAATCCAAAGTTCGGAGCCTAGGCATCAAGCATTAATAAAACATGGTAGAAATCGTTCAAGGGAACAACCTCGAACATAGAACACCAACAAAAATAAGAGGCAAGAAAAGAAAACAATACTAGATCAAACATGTGAATATCTTCAAGCTAGGAAACTAACACGCATGGTCTCGAGAAAAAGTGACACAAGCATCACGAGAGAAGCTACCATATAATTGACGATTTTGCTCTTGCTGAATAAAATAAATAGCACCATAGATCGTACGACCTCACTGAAGAATTTCTTTAGTGTAATTGGGTGCAAACCAACGAAATCATATATATACTTTTTTTTGGTAGAAAAAAAAGAAGTCATCAAGAATTTTGAATTTGAAAAAAAAAAAAGAAAGAAGAAAGAAAGAAAAGAAAGAAGACTAAATTGATTAATAGGAAAAGGAAGAAAAAAAAGATAAAAATGGTGTTGGTTGGTCCTCTTGGGGTTGCCTCCATGGTGGGCTCTCTCTTTTGTATTACATTGCCCTCTTTCTTCCCTCCCTCCTTCTCGATTCTTTCTTTCCACTTTAACCCTAAAATAATCTTAAAACTATATTATATATTTTTCCAATTAAATAATTAAATAAATCGGTATTATTTATTTAATTTTTAATATGTTACTTTTGCTTTCCCTTCCCTCCTTCCCCTCTCATAGTCTCCCATTTCACTTTCTCTCTTTTGTTTTCATCTCTCTAACCTAATTCTCTCTTCTTCTTCTTCTTCTTCTTCCTTCCTTCCTTCCCTCCATCTTCTTCTCATCCATTCCATATCTCTTCATCTAACCCTAATTCCCCAACACAAAAATTTAGAACATATTGTGAAAATTAAGGATCTTTTTGATCTTCCCCCAAAGAGATTATTTGTGTTTTGTTTTTGTTTTTGTGTGTTAAGATCATGACTCCATCTAACTTAGCAAGTCAATTTGGAGATACCACTTATACCAAAGTTTTCGTGGGTGGTTTGGCTTGGGAAACTCACAAAGACACCATGAAAAAATACTTCGAACAATTTGGTGATATCTTGGAAGCCGTCGTTATTACCGACAAAGCCACTGGCCGATCCAAAGGCTATGGATTTGTAATATTAATAAAACTTTCTCTTCCTTCCCCCTTCCCCCTTCCCCCTTATATATCTTTCTTTCCCTTCTTCTAACCATGGAAGAGTTTTTCTTTTTCTTTCTTTTGCAGGTCACGTTTCGTGAACCCGATGCTGCCATGAGAGCTTGTGTAGATGCTTCTCCAGTTATCGACGGTCGGAGAGCCAATTGTAATCTTGCTTCTCTTGGTGTTCAAAGATCCAAACCCTCCACGCCTAAACACGGTATATTCACATTTAGATCTATCCATTTTAATTAACTTTTAGTATATATTATCACTTTGATCATAAACATGTTGATGTAACTACTACTCTTACTGTTTTGCTTACGATCCTTCATAACGAAACGTAAGGATTAAATGGTTAATTTATCTATCCATTAAGTGGTTGGTTGGTTGATTTTGGTTTTGTTTTTGAAATTGAATCATGTGTATAAAGAGAAAAAGAAATGGGAATTGACAGGAGGAGGAGGAGGAAGAAATAATTTTAGGGTATTAAGCTCAAATTTCCAGAGTGGATTTGGAGGGAATGTTGGATCAGCTTTTCATTCACCAACTACAACTTTCCCTCATTATGCCATCCAGCAAGGGATCCCTTACAATCTCTATGGGTAATTTTCTTTCTTTCTTTTCTTCTTTTTTTATTTCTTTCTCTAATAATTATCTTTATATATATATATATATATATATATATATATATATATATTTCTCTCTCTACAACGTGACTTGCCAACTCATTTCTTCACTTTAATTACTTTATGACTAACAATAAAGTCTATTTTCCCCTCCCCTTCATAATCACTCTAAATCAAAATTCATATTGTTTCCTCTTTAAGTTACTACAACATTATTTTCAGTTTGTTTTAATGCATATATATATCAATCAATATTATGCATGGCATTGCATGTATTTTTTGTAATATTATTAATTGGGTATATAGTTAAAAACCTTTATTGTTAATTAATTAGTTTTCTTTTCTTTTGTTCTTTTAGGTACTCTTCTTATTCGCCAGACTACACTTACCCTACGGTTTGTACAAATTTCTTTTTTTCTTTTCTTTTCTTTTTTATGGTTAAATTCATAAAGAAAATGGAATAATTATTGGGAAAATAAATGAATAATGAAGAAAGGTGAATAAGGGTATAATTGGAAATGGATAATTGTGTGGTCAAACTGTTGAAAAAGTGAAAGTTATGAGAAACCATTTCTCATCTTCTTTCTCTTGTCGTTTTATCCGACAGTTTTTGTTTCTACATTTAATGTTTTGTAACAGTATATATATATATATATTATATATATATATCACTTTCTTACTGTTCTTTCTCTTTTTAAATAATGAAAATTCTTTTCTAAGTTATTGCTATTTCACATTCTTTCATGCACATAATCATCAACCTGCCTCCTCCAACCCGACCACTCTACATTCAAAAACTTACATCAATGCATCTCCACTTCACTTCTCACATTCTCATTCACAGTTTATCAAGTAATTACCAACTCTTTTCTGAAGAAACGCTTTCCTTTTCCTTTGTTATTGAGAGAGAATAATGAATTATTGAAAGAGGTGTTCTCGTACGTAGTTTAATTGCCTAAGAATATATATTATCAGTTATGTCAAGGACGTGGGATTTAAGAAGACTGTACTAAATGAAAATGGTTAGTGTTTAATTAATTATGATTGAGGTTTTAATTTGTATTGAATTTCCAGAGCTATTACAATGTGTACGGCGGGGCAACTGCACAGTACCCCATGTACGGGACGGGTCCGGGTGGCATATTGAGCGGAGCAGCAGCGGCAGCGGCGGCATTCTACCCGTATTTCCAATTCGGGGAAGGAAGCGGTGGCGGCGGTTCCGGGCAGCAAGGGTATGGGGTTCAGTATCCTCATCATCTGTTTCAATACTCGGCCGCGATTAATTCAACTGCTGCAACAACTTTCCCTCAGCATTATGCTGCTCCTCCTATGTCTCTTCCTCCCACGCCCCCCACTTTGCCATCAGGTTTGTTTGTTACGTTGTTAACTCGTTTTTATATATATAATGTTGTCTCATTATGTTTATGTTAGTGTTAGTACATGAATAGAAATCATTAATAATTCATTATAAAGAATGTCTCTAGATTTTTAGAGTTGCATGCATTTGTATTTGAACCTATAAAAAGAGTTGAGAGTAATATTAAAGAAAGATAATGTATCTTTAAACGGTTTTTGTTAGGCTAAGCATATTAACTCAATTTCATAAAACAAATATCGATAGTTCGTGTTTATATAGTAACACTGTAGTAAAGATATTTTTTAAGGTTTTGAAAGTTGGATGGTGTTTTTTAAACTTTGATTAAAATTCAAAGGTTTTTTAATTTCCATATAAAGTATAAAGTTTAGAATTTTTTTTATATATTTAGTGTCCTTTATTTAAGTTGGAGAGATTGAAAGAAAGACGTACTAACATCTTTGACAGTGTTTTTTGCTATTCCACAGGCGTGACCATGGCTCTTCCTGCACCAATTCCACATCGTTAGAGACAACATAATCTCATCGTCGACCTCAAAGTCCCTCCAATTTGTCTTCTTCAATCAAAACCAACTCAACCTTCGCCCTAACCATGGTTCAATCTCTTTTCCCTCTTCACTCTAACTCACTCATGCCTTTTACAGGCCAATCCTAGCCCCCCATAGGGGCTAACCTCAAGACCAACCATACCAATTCTCACCCTCTCCAAAATTGGAGCAAAATCATGCATTTCCATTATTATTCATATTAATTAGGGTTTAGTGAAGAAAAACAAAAGTGAAAATGGTTCCTTTTATCAAGAGAACCAAAACCCACTTTGTGAAAAATCCCAATTTAGGCCATCAAGGGAATTGGCCTCAAATTGGTAATATTTGCACATAGCTTTGTTTTTTGTTGATCTTCAAAGCCTAGGAAAGGCTTTAAAGATTTAACCCAAAAAAAAAAAAAACATTTTTCCAAAAAAAAAATTATTGTATATTTTTATCCTAAACACCACACCCCTCTTTTTCTCTTCCATCACTTTGAAAAAATTGGAATTGAAAAAAAGCTAATATTTTTCTCATCATCATTTTGTAATTAAATTTTTAATTAGGAAGTAAATTAGATGGAAGAATTTTCAAGAAATTGATGAGGCTATGGCTGCCTCCATCTCTTTCTTAAAATTTGTAGATTTTTTTTTTTCAAAATTAAATCACCAATCTTCCAAAATATTTTCCTCTCTAGGGCTAGTGGATAATTTTTTTTTTTTTTTTACAAATTTAATTTAGTAATAGTTTGGTCTAATCAACCAACATTATCTTTGACATATTATTTCCCTTGGGTTAGGGGAATAATACCTTAATCTCTTTGATTAATTAACTCTTAATTAAGCACATTAGTTAATTTTTCTTGTGTAATTAAAAATTTCATCAACAATCATGGTTGAACTTATGGAAGTTTACAACCATGTTTCTTTTTGGTAAACCAAAGCACAAATATTGCATTTGGTTTAACTTTTTCTTCTTCTTCTTTGGTGCATTTAGGCTATTCCATAATTAGACATTATATTTAGGATAATTAGGTTTAAGCATGTCATGAAATTTTGAGATATTCCATTAATGGATATTGGAAAATCTCAAAATAAAGCATTTTGCATATTAGCCCTTGGGAGATATTTGGGTTCCCTTTGGCTTCTTTTTTTCTTTTTCTTTTTCTTTTCCTTTCAAACTAACCCAACCAACCAACCATGGTTAGGACTTAGGTCAACTTCATTTCTCTCTATCTTCTTTTCTTCACCCTATTCTTCCCATTTTACCCTTTTTTTCACTTCATCTCTTCAATCATCCATCCTTTCATTTTCATGTGCTTGTGTGTTCAAGCTTAGCACTTTCTTCATTCATGGAGTTGGTGGAACTTGGAAACACTTTTTTTTAATTAATTATGTTTGTAAAAGAAGAGCCTTTTTTTAAAAAAAAAAAAATTGTCCTTTTTTATGGTTTGTAATGTAATTAGATGGTTTAATTACTACCCTTTTTATTTTTTATGTTAAGGACTACTTTAATTCTCTCTACTAAGATGATCATTAAGTTCTTCATTAGTTGCATGCTTCCTAATGAATATAACATCCTATGTACCTCAATATTAATTGCTTCTTTTATCTCTTTATTCTCTTTATTCTCTTTATTCTCTTTACCTTCTCTTTTTTCTTTATTGAACTTATGATTTAGTCTTTTTGAACTTGTTTAGAATGACTTTTAGAACATTTGTGAGCATTTAAAACGTCGTTTTCAAGTACTTGTAAAGTTATTTCAAATGTAGGTGGTTGGTCGGTTTCGCTAGAGTGTTCTATACATTTAGATCTTGTTTGGTAATCATTTGATTTATATTTTGTTAATTTTGTTGTTTGAAAATTTTAACTCTATTTCCTTTCAATTTCTTAGGTGGTTTGCATCTTTAATTCGTGTAGTTTACATTAATTATAAGATTTCATTTGGCTTTTTAGGACAACGATGAAAAGTGTAGATATAGAACTAGAAAACTTAACAGATGGAAAGAACATTTATAAGCTTTATTCTTCTTTTAAAGAAAAAAAAAAAACGAAAATGGGTCATTAGTGTTTGTGCTTTCAACGTGTAGCAAGATTATATTATATTTAATTTAGTCATGAAAAGCGTCTTTTATGTCGATCGAGGTGGTGACGAGAATGAAGTTGTTTAGTCGTGGAGTCTACCGTTAAAGATAGTTAATAAGGGAGAAAAGGTTAAGACAACCCCACACTTCCCAACTTCAATAATTCAATAGTAATTTAGGATTTCAAATAATTGTTGTGTTGATGAAATGTAGCAACTACACTTGGGTGTGGTTGCAATTAATTTCAGCAGTTCTCTTGCTGGGTCCTTCGATAATTGGAACCTTGTAACAGTCTGGAAATGGGAAGACAATAATAATAATGAGATAGAAGAAAATACAAAAGGGATTCAATATATATATATATATACACACACATATATAATTCAAATTGAATCTGAACCATTGAATTATATGATTCATTGATTCAGAAAGCAGATCCTATATGAGTTGTATGAATGAATGAATTGTGCTGTTTATGACCCACTTTTGTTTCTTTTTTTTCTTTTTGACTTTTTGAGTACTTATAGCCCCACATTAAAGATTAAAGAGAGAAATAATAATAATAGTAATAATAGTAATAAAGTAACCCTCTCCTCTTCTTCTTCTTCTTCCTCTTCCTCTTCCTCTTCCTCTTCTTCTTCTTCTCCTCTCTCTCTTATCTATTTCATTCATGGATTTTCCAACCATTTCTCCCACTCTAACATTTCAACCTAAAGTGAAATCAATTATTTCAAAGAGCTACAAACAAACTTGTTCTCTTGTTCTCTTGTAAAACTCTAGATTATTATTAGTAATATGGTACCCACAAGTCTTGTTGTTCTTCTTTTGAACTCTTTTTTTTAATTTCATCGATTTGTTTTTTCTTGATTTCATCATAAACGAGGAAAATATACAGTTTTTGTTCGGAGATATGTTTTTCTTTACAAGATATAGAAGGTCGAAGAGATTGAGAATTTAGATGTTTTTATCAAGATATCTCAATTAGGGTTGATAGTACATTTGTATAGAACTCTAGCTATTTAAGAGGTTTTTCTTTTTTAATTAACCAAGATACAAAAGGTTAGGTTCGGAATTAGTGGGGATGCATTAAGATATCTATATCAGTACCCAAGAGATTGCTTCCTAGTAGACACAACATTAAATTAAATGCATGTGTATAGATACTATTCGTGTACGTACCCGTCGTCCTTGACGAATAATGTTGGAATTACTCCATATGCATCTATAAGTTGATTGAAATTTAATTGCAAATTCAATAAATGTGCATCATGGATTTAACTTAATTAATTTTTTTTTATCAAAGTCTTCAATGATTTTATTTCTCTTTTTGAGGTTTTAGTTCAGAATTGTCATGTGTATGTAATGTTTGAGCTTTGCAAATGAAGGATTTTTCTTCTTCTTCTTTTTCTTTTTCCCAAAAGATTTGTTGAAATCTTATTTTTTTCTTCAAGAGATTGTGTTTTGAGAGTGACTTCACAGCATATAGTGGAGTTTGGAAAGAGAAGGAACAGTTGAAGTACTTTTTAAATACAATTCTATAGTTTAGGTTGTAATTAAATTTAATCAACTCTATCAAATAATCTTTATAAAAAGATGAACTCAATCCAACCCAACCATGAAATATATGAGTTGAGTTGGTTCGAGTTACTCGAATCATTTAATTATAGTTTTATTCTAAAAATAAGTGAATTAAGATGATGAATTCAATCTCAAGTTATATAATGAAATTTTGCTCTCTAGAGTGGTAAAGTTGTTTTTAAGAATTTTTGGAGAATTATTATCTAGAAAAATGATGAAAATAAATAAGACTTAAAATAAATATCTTTACATATAATTACATCATTGATAAAAGACATACCTTATAAAAATAATAACAACCTCAAGTTTGTTCGGGTTGGATTTGGGTTATTTCGGGTGAACTCATGAAATTTGTTTATGATTGAGGTTGTTTATACTTTAGTATCAATATCCCTCGTAGTTCTCAAATGCAGTCAAATTAACCCTAAGATTTCCGCAATTGAATTATGTTTCCTTACCACATATTTAATCGTGAGTCCTACATTACATTGTGATAACATAACATAAGTAGACAAAAACAAATATAATCAAATCAAATGTGCCCACTTTTCATATTACCACTTATTAATTTTCAAGGAAATAAATCTTAATTTTCAGGAGGCTTGGGATCAGCCGTTTAAAGGATACAAATTTCGCTCTCCTCGGTAAATGGCTTTTTGGAGATTTGTAAATCAAAAATGACTTTTCAAAGCTGAGAATTAAGTTAGACAATGAGATGAACTTAAATCCTCCCTAACTGTTCCGAATCAAGGTTGTGGTCGGGATACTCCTTTATATTATAAAAAAAGGTGATCCACATCTATAAAAAAAAGGTGATCCACATCGGTTGAGGTATGAATATATACGAACCGGCCATTTACCAAAATTTATGGAGATCTTGCATTCCTAAAAAGTGTAAATTTTTTATATGGTCTCTTGTCCACGAAAGCATCAACACGGTTGAAAACTTACAAAAAAAGGCTCCCCAAATGATCTTAAATCCTAACTAGTGTGTGATGTGTAGAAGAAACAGAGAAGACAGAGAACATCTTTTTTTAACTTGTCCATTTGCCATATCTATACGGAAAAGATTGAAGCGGCTGCTAAACTGGAACAACCACCGTCAAAATGTCTCCTTATTATGTAAGCATGTGAGTAGGGCAAAACAAAAAAACAAAAAGGAGATCATATTATTCAACTCTCTTACTATCCCACTCTATGAAGCATTTGGCTTGAAAGAAACAATAAAACTTTCAGCGACAAATAGAAATCCCCTTCTGATATTTGGAAAGATATCAAAGCTCTTATCGCACAATAGCTTTAAATCTCAATGCTTTTGACTAGATTTGTATTTGTTGGGTTGTTTAGGCTTCTCTCTAGTCCTTTTTTGTTATTGCCCTTACTTCTTGTACTTTTTTCGATTATATTAATGAAATGGGGATGATGAGGGTGCTAAGTGAGTGTCCATCTAGTGGAGATGTCTGGATGCATCTTTTTCTATAAAAAAAAAAAACTTTCCTTCGACAAATTCAAAATCTAAACACAGTTTGATATTTTAACTAAAAAAATCATCATATACACAATTCGAATGAAGATAGAGAAAACATAACTTATAAACTAAAATTTATTTTTAAATATAGCAAAATATCATTGTTTATCTACATTGAATTATTTTATTAATTCATTTAAAACAATTTCCTTCCATATATATATAAATAATTGGTTCAAGTCTCTATAAGGAATGAAGAATGAGAGCAAAGTGAAGAAATTAAAGCAACCGTAATATAATCCTTAATTTGGCAACAAACTCACATAAAAGTTTTAATGTTTAATTAAAAAACGTTTCTCATTACCTAAGTTACCAAATAAGCAAATATATATCCTCAAAAATTAAATGTCAAAACATAAAATAACAAAAACAAACCCAAAATCTCATTCTCATTCCAAAAGTACTCACCATTTATATACATATTCTCACTCACTTCAAGTCACCATTTCTCAATATATTCAACTTTACAATGCAACAACTGATCCTAATTCACTTTCTTTGCTCCTTCTTCTTCCATCTCTAGTCATTACTCTCAATGACTCAAGCTCAACCGCGGCATCTCGGAGCTAGCGGTTCGATTACGAAGCCCTTTCGAGGGGTTCGCAAGCGGAGTTGGGGTCGCTATGTTTCCGAGATACGGCTACCGGGGAAGAAGACGCGAGTATGGCTTGGCTCCTTTGCCTCCCCCGAGATGGCGGCACGTGCCTATGACTCCGCAGCAGCATTCTTGAGAGGTACCTCTGCCATTCTCAACTTCCCTGACTCTGTGAGCTCGCTCCCACAACCGGAGTCGTGCTCGAGAGAACACATTCAATTGGCAGCAGCAAAGGCAGCGGCGCAAGTGAGGACGATGGAGACGATGGAGGGTGATGGAGATCAACAAGGGACGAGAAGCGGATGGAGTTCGACGATGTTCGAGCAAGTGAAGGAAGTACCATTGTTGAGTCCATTGAGGTTGGGTCTACTTGGCTTTGGACCAGCCTTGAATGAAGAAGACCCTTTGTTGTTGTTACCAACCTATTTCTAATTTTCTTTTAACTAAACATTTGAATCAATTGACAAAGATAGATTAATTGTGTATTTTCCTTTTGGGATATGAATGTGAAGAAAGAATTCGATTCATTCATAGAAAGGAAATAAATTGTTGACATATATTTTTTAACTCTCTCTGTTTTTGGCTTACCATATAGATGGTTGCTTGTTGCATTATTTTGATGATAATGATTGGATATATTGATGGTGACTACTTTTCCATAGATGGAAAAATCCATTATAATTTGCAAGTACAAATGTGCTTTTATCTTATTATATTATTTAATTAGGATTCAGGGTCACGAAGAACGGTCGGTATTAGACAACATGAAATGAAAACAACTTGACGACCCACGAGATTAAAAGCATAAAGACTCAAATATAATAAAACCTAAAACTTAAATAGTATTTATCATTGAACTAAAATTTATATATATATTAAATTACGAGATCGACATATATCAAAATTATAAAGTAAAGTAAAACTCGATTGCAAATTTCGACAATTAAAATTAGTAAGAAAGTTTCATTACGATTTTAACTCTCACAAGTGTCATTTTTATTCAAACGTAGAAGAATTGCTATAATGGAATGAAAACAACTAATGATTATTGTTCCATATCCTATAGAATGTTTCATAAATATACAAATTTGGAGCTCATAGAATTAATATCTATATGTATATAATGGTCCCAATTCTACCCTAATTAGGGTAGAGGATTAATTTTTCCTTTTTCATTTTGTTTATATATATAATTAACGTAGATAGTAATAAAGACTTAGGTACTATATAATTATATAATTATGGTTGTTTGTATTTACTCCAAAAGCCTTATTGTGATTAAAAAGGAGAAGAAGAGAGAAGACATGTTATGTATAAGAAAAAAAAAACTTTTGATCTGTATGAGTTTTGAGCTTCGTTTTAATTTAATCAGTTTTAAAATATCCTATTTTTAATCTTTAATCAAAGTTACAATTTTAATCTTGAGATTTAAATTTTGTTTCAATTTTCACTTATTTAGAGTAATCTATAAAATTAAATCAATTATAGTCAATCAAAATTAATTAAATTTAAAATTTATAGTTCGTACTTTATTTTGAAATACTTAAATTGATATTAATGAAAATGAGTATTGAAACTAAATATAAAAAATAAAAATATTAATTATTTTGAAACTAAAAGTAACAAGTTGGAACAAAACTCTATTATGTTAAGATAAAACGGTAACATTCTAAAACTTAAAAATACTTAATCAAAACATAACAAAAAGTAAAAGCATAGCGTTTTAAAGTTCGAGAGGTTCAACCGAACAACTAAGGGGAAAAAAAACAAAAGTAAATGGAGAAGCAAGCCAAGCATTTGCTACCCACTTTCTTGGCAAGTTTGTATGAGAAATTATTTTTATGTTATTTTTTAAATCTATTTTTCAAATTGTACCAAATATGAAAAAAAAACAAATATTTTTATATTTTTAGTATATATAAATTTTAAAATGTACATTTAAAAGCAAATCATTTTTATAGAAACGTTGCAAGAATAGAAGAAAAAAAATTAAGATATAAGACTCAATTAAATTAAAATGCATATTACATGATAAAAAAAACTATAGAATTTACAAAACAATAATCATGCATATTTTTTCAACAAAAAGATAGTAGTAGTCATTGTTGCTACCATCGCTCGTCGTTGTTGACTATAGTTGGCATTCAAATCTCGAACACATTGAGCTAATTCCTCGTGGGTGCTTTGGCCTAAAGTCTCTCTAGTCTAATTTGAGATGATCCGAATAAGAGATCCTTGCACCAATATGATAGCAAGTCTATTACTTCAAAAGGTGAGTAATTCAAGAAAAAACACAAAAAGAGTGTAGTTCGAGGATGCTCATCTTCCACTGCCCCTTGTTTCCTCATGGCTTTCTCCAACTTCTTGGAGTGGGGCTTCGGATCTACTCATCCTCGATAGTTGGGGGTAGTTAACCAGGCGATAGTGACGTGGGCATGCCATGAGGGCTCATCTCCCCTAACCAACCGTTGAGGGGTCATAGAGGGCTAAGCGACTCCCCAAGCTTGATAATCGGTTTAACATGTTCATTCATGAACGGTAGGAAATAACAAATAAAAAATTATTTTAATGTAGTTATAAGGGAGAAGAAAATAATTTTTTTACTAAAATAATTTGTACCCAAACACAAACTATTATAACAGACGAAATATAATAATCAACTCAGTGTCTCAAACATTCCTTTGATATTTGCTATTATTTTATCACCTAACCTAATAGTTATCCACCCAGTCCCGCTTGTCCCCAATGCAGGCCAAGGTACATATATTAGAGTCAAATAATTTCACTTTTAAACAATGTTTGTACATATAGGTCAAAATAGAATAATCCTAAAATTTTCATGTACCAAAATAAGATTTAAACCACGGCTAAGAATGTGTTCAATAATAGATTTGGAAAGGATAAGAATAGTTTTGGGCTCTAGCTATTAGATACATATCAAGTTAAAGCTCAACTATTTTTAAATAATGTATCAGCCTGTGTTTTTAGGCTATAAATTTTATTTGAGTAGTACTTTTTTTTATTTTCTTTTGGCAATTTTCTTTTGGCAATGCGTGATATGAGGGAATCAAGCCTATGACATCGACTTTGGTAGAACCAATTTAACTATGCTCGTATTTTTTAAAAAGAAATTATGATTATAATAAAATCAAATCCTATCAGTACCAACCTCCTGAAGGAGGATAAAGTTTCTCTTGTTAAACTTACAACTAGAAATCAACTAGAAACAGCAGAGAACGAGTGATTAAAAATGCTTGTGTTTGGCATATGAATTTTAATTTAGAAGGTCATATTATGTATACCATATTATATTATACATAATTTAATTTGACACGGATGAAATAGGTTTATAGTATGAAATATTGTATTCATCTAAGTTAACATCAAGATTTCAAATTCAAAATCCAGATATGAAAACGTTGTTTTCAAAATTTCTGCTATTTGGATCACTTAAACCAAAAACAAAAACAGTCTAAGAAACAAGTTTGTGAAATGAATAGTCATGGAATTCAATAATCTAAAGAGCATACAGCAAAATTCATATACCAAATCAAAGAACTCTAAAAGCTCTCCGAGTTTTCTTGACAGTCAAATAGTATAGGATTAGCGAAAATGTGAGCTAAGTTAGGAGAGAGTGTACATGTTGATGCTTCCCAAAAACAGAGCTTAAGAATTAGAATGTTAAGGTTTAGCAAACAGTTTGTTGGGCCACACACTACACATGAATTAACTACCTCTCTACACTTCATCCCTCTCTTCTTAGATCTTCCTTCCATCTTCTTCTCCTCTTATAATCTTCAATCATTCAATTCTAAAACTCAAAACTTCAAAATCCCTTCCTCTCTCTCTCTCTAATTAATTCCTCAATTCAATCCCCATCATTAATTTTCAAGGTACTTTACCTAACTACTTGTGTATTACACTTTTGATCATCTTTTTGGCCTATTTTCAACTCTTCAAAACTTTCCAAGCCTCCATTTGCCAACCTCTTCCTCCTCCTCTCCCTTTGCCTAATTGCATTTACTTCAACTTTAATTCAATTTTGAAGCATCCCCCCATTATTACCTAACAATAATTCATATAAAAACATCTCATCATTCCTATCTTAAAGATCCCCCATACGGTATGTTTAAGTCTCAAACGTCCCACTACAACCCAGAATTTATTTTTTATTACTTAATAAACCCATGAATCCACAAATGAAGACACAATCCCTAAACTCTACGATCTATATATCTGTCTATATGTATATGCATAAATGAATTATAAGTAACCATTTGCAGCAAAGCAATGAGAATGTTGTAGGTGAAGCTGAACAATTTTAGTTGCTAAAACAGGAAGCAGAAACGCAGAGAAAAATGAGGGGAAAGCCAATGAATGGTAAACTCACCTTGGTCCTATGCTTTGCAAGCTTTCTTGCAGGATCACTCTTCACTGGACGCAACAGAATTCAAACCAAAGATCCTCAGTTTCATAACCACTTTGAAAATCTTGAAGCAGCCACTCCAGATTGTGATCATAAACGAGTGAGTTTCACAAATTTTGAACTCCTGTTGATGTAAAACTGTAATGTTAACGTGATTCTTTTTATTTTTCTGCAGAAATTAGTGGAATCGAATGACCAGGATATTATGGTGGAAGTTACAAAAACACATCAAGCACTTCAGTAAGGAAAATCGATTATACCGAAACTTTTGTTGGATTCCGTTGTTGAATTCTCTTTTAAAAGCTTTGTTTGGTCAGATCTCTGGAGAAAACGTTCGGAAATTGGGAGATGGAAATGGCGTTATCTCGAACGAACGGGAGGAATTCGAGGCCGCTCCCGCCAGAGAAGGCGTTTGTGGTGATCGGAATCAATACGGCCTTCAGTAGCAAGAAACGCCGAGACTCGATTCGAGAAACGTGGATGCCTCGAGGTCCGTAAAACCGAAACCTTAACTCGTAAACAAAAAAAATACAGAAAGAAATGGGCGTGGAATTGAACAATTGATGATGGGCGCAGGAGAATCGTTGAAGAAAATGGAGAAAGAAAAGGGGATTGTAGTTCGATTCGTGATAGGAAAGAGTGGAAGGCCAGGTGGAGCATTAGATAGAGCGATAGATGAGGAGGAAGAGGAACATGGTGACTTTCTACGGCTGAGGCATGTGGAAGATTATCATCAATTGTCGACGAAGACACGGCTGTATTTCACAACGGCGGTGGCTCTTTGGGCGGCAGAGTTCTACGTGAAGGTTGACGACGATGTTCATGTCAATTTGGGTAAATTCAAACAAAGTTTTGAATTCCTTTGAATTTTATACGTTACGCATCAAAACATTCAATGTCACATTTCCCATTAAAAGCCTTTAACTTTCAAATTAAAAGCTAAGCCATCAAAGTAATGCAAAATTTAAAATTGGATTTTCAAATTGATTTTATAAGTTTTAAGATTCAATTTTTTTTTATTGTTTGTTGATTTAATTTTGTATTTTTTAAAAGTTTACAGATGTAATTGTTATTATTGAAAAGTTTATTTTTCTCAAAATATCTTTTTTTTTTAACTATGAAAATAACACTTTAAAAGTACATTTTAAAATAAATTGGTTTTATAAAGTTTTAATTTTTGGGTGACATTTTCAATTATTCAAATATAGTTTAATAAATCAAAATACTTATAAAATAAAGTAAAATTATCTATTTTAACGATTATAAATATTGATAGACTTTTATTAGTGTCTATTATCTATTGTTAAAAGAATATGATATTTTGCTATATTTACAACGGTTTTGGCATTTTCAATAATTTATCCTTTAAATTTTTGATTTTTTTTTAAAATTGAGTTTAAAAAAATTGTTAAACATAAAAATAACAAAATGTAAATATCTCTTTATAAAAATGGCAATTTTTGGAATATTAAAAATGAGAGGTTTGTGTGTAGGGGCGTTGGTGACAGCGCTAGAACGGCATCGGTCCAAGCCCAGGATTTACATGGGCTGCATGAAGTCAGGCCCAGTTCTCTCTCAAAAGTCAGTTCTCATTCCCCTTTCTCTCATATCATTTATATCAAATATTACTTATATTAATACTTTCAACACTAACATACATACATAAATACATATATATATATATATATATATATATATATATATATATGAATTAAAATCCACCTCATCCAAAAATTTTACTCTAGAAAAGAAAATTACCAATTTTTCACGATACACGTAAAATTTTCATATACATATATATTAGCATACATCGACCGATTTAGTATAGGTTCAAAGGAGCTCTAGTCCCCTTAATTTTATCGTCTTTATATAATATATATACATATATATATATATATATATATATATATATATATATATAAAACTATTTAATTTTTAATATATGTAGATAGTTTAGTCGTTACTTTGTTTGTCAGCTCCAGAAATAATAATTATACACTTCCTTACCTAATTTAAAGCTACTAGCTAGACTATTCAACTTCATTCATTTTACTATATTTTTATTTTTATAAAACTTCAACTTAATCATTTTAGCTTTTTAATTTCTTTTTACTTCTTCTTACCACTCACTTATAAATTATTTTGACTAAACTATAAAATCTTATCAACAAATTTTCTAGATCTGTCCTTGTTTGCATATGTAGATTTTTCATATATATATGCATGGGTGTATACATGCATGTTTAAAATAGTACTTAAGACGAAGACTTATTATAGAGTTAAAATTGTAACATAGCACTATAAATTTATAATAAATTTGATAAAATTGAAAGTTTAGAATCTAGAAGGATAGAATGGAACCTTTATTAATATGGAAAAAAATGGATGGATGGGGGCAGGGGATTAAAGTATCATGAGCCAGAGCATTGGAAATTTGGAGAAGAAGGGAATGAGTATTTTAGGCATGCCACTGGCCAAATCTATGCCATTTCTAAAGACCTTGCTGCCTACATTTCACTTAATTTGTAAGTAACATTCCAACTATTAACTAACCCTTTCCCTTTTCTTCTAATATTAACTAACTGCATCCAAACCTCATCCTTCTTTTCTTTCTCTTGGGTTAGTCCCATATTACATCGATATGCGAATGAAGACGTGTCGTTGGGAGCTTGGTTAATTGGCTTAGAAGTCGAACACGTCGATGATCGTTCCATGTGTTGTGGAACTCCTCCAGGTCGATCACTACTTTACTACTTTACATTAACCATCTATGCATGCGAACACAAAGATATATAAGTTTGTATCTAACGTTGATCTAATTGGTTTGATTTTGAAAATAATAGATTGTGAGGCAAAATCAAATGGAGGGAATGTGTGCGTGGCGACATTCGATTGGTCGTGCAGTGGGATTTGTGAATCTGTGGAGAGAATGAAGGAAGTTCATAAGTTATGTGGAGAGGACAATGGAGCTATTTGGAACGTCGCCGTTTAATGCCAAGAGATTGTTGAGTAAAAATAAAACAACGAACGAAGAATCCCCTGATTCATAAATGCAAAGGAAACTTACCTTCCGCTTTTCATCAATCATTTATATCAAATTATTTAAATCCAACTTTTGTTTCTTATTTCTTTCTCTCTTTTTTTCAAACAAAATCAAATTTAAATATATTTTTATATTGAAAAATGGTCAAAAATAGTAAATTTAACCAAATATTTACAACATAAAACAAAAAAAATTTAAATTTTTATTATCAATCAAAGTCTATATATTTCTATCACTCATAACATATAAAATTTTGTCATAATTGGTAGATATTTTAATTTATTTTGTTTAAAAAATTTACCTTTTATATCTATTAACTTATTAATTCAAATATATATATTTATATTAATTAACATCAATTACTTAGGAAATTTTATTTCTTTCATCTAAATTTTGGAGGTGATATCGTTTAAGTTTCAAGTTTAGTTTTAATTTAGTCCATCAATTTTAAAATATTATAATTTTACTTTTGAAATTTTATTTCAATAAGAACTTATACATTATCATTTCCATCAACTACTTGCTTATTCGACTTCAATATCTATTAATTAATTTTAAATAATTTTGAAGTGATAAAATTATTTAGTTTATTTAATTCTTTTAAATTGATTAAAGAAACATTAACACACTCCAAACAAATAGTAAATATTTAATAATAAAAAATTCATACTAAAAATCAAATTAAAATAAAACTCAAATCTAAATCTAATAAATAGAAAGAAAACTCTAAAACTTTGAAAATGTAACGTAATTGAAACCTAGAAATCCAAATATAAATGATACCGAGAGATTAGGTTAAAATATAATTGATGATAGTTAGGGAAGTAAAAGAAAGGAATTGGATGATACGTAGAAAATGGAGTATGGCTGACATTCTTTGCGTCAATTTTAATTTCATTACTCTCTCTATATCTTCCCTTTATTCTCTTCTTCTGTTCAACCTTTCATTTTTACGTAATTGATTTTTTCAACCTTTCTTCTCTCTTTTCCATTCAACTTATCATTCTCTAAAATTCCCAGAATTTAATTATGTGAAAACAAAGGAATTTATTCTCTTCTCTTTCAAGTTTTGTTTCTCATCATTACCATTGGAATACTTAATTCTCTCTTTCTTTTTATTGCAGAATAATACATTGTTACTGTTAACGACAACCTGTTTTGATAAGTATTTGAATAAGTCTCATTTCACAACCCACCTCCGTTTTTGTTCTTTCAATCTTCACAGAATAATAGATTCAAAATCCGAGAGAATATTTGAAAGTTAACATTTCAAAATTAGAGGGTTCAATTTTATGGTTTATTCACATAAAAGGGTTTCAACGAAGGAATACAATTACAGAGACAAATTTCATTAATTATATTTTATTTTAAATTAAATAACAACTTAGTTTAGTGAGGATTAGATTACTAATCTTTAGATATGGAGGTAATGTCAAAATTAATTATCGAGCCAAACACGCTCCAACAAATATGAAAGTTGGATCCAATGTGTGTGTGTATATATATCTTAATTTAAAGTTTTTTTTTAAAAATTATAAATAAACATCTAGGTAAAGACTAACTATAAATCATATTATAAACAAATTAAAACATTAATTGGCAAATTAAAACTCTAAAATTGCATTAATATACTAAAACAAATAGATATAAGCTAAGGTTAGAATGAGTATATATTTGGAATTACACATTGATAAGTTTAGGTTTAGTGTTTATTGGCAATTATAACTATAGGGAAAATTTAGTTTCAAATTTTAATTAATTTCATTAATCAAAACTTTAAAATAAAATATCAAAATTGAAACCAATTTTTTTTTAATGCAAACAGAGTGAATAATATATCTAGCAAATATATAGTATTTGAGTTTAATAAATTATATTTTTTTGAGTTTTTATAACATATTGACATAACCCTATAACCATAAGAAATAATTAAAAAAATTCGTTACCTTTGTGTGATCTATTTTAGATAGTCGGAGATAGGTTAAATACATTACTTAGAATTTTAACATTTATAGTTATATGATATGCTACATAACTCTTTTTCATTTCTAACATTTGTTACATGTGACCATTGTCGTTTTCTTCATCTAAGAATGACACATAATTTAGAAGAAAAAAAAAATTGTGCAACCTTAAGGTTAATGATTACAAAGAGATTAATTAATTAAACTCACAATTAGGGTTTATTTTTTACTCTTTCGTTTTAGTTGATGAGCACTACTTTTATATCTACAAATTTTTTGTTTCCTCGATAAATTGTTGGTTTTAATAATACTTATTGTTCTCAATCACACATAAAAAAAGTTCAAGAGAATGATGAGTTTCAAACACTACAAATTAAACGACGAAACCTACAAATTTTCTAATTTCAATCTCGTAAAAAGAAGAGAAGAACAAAGTGTGAATAGTACAACAAAATTAGCTTTTGAGAGAGTGATTCTCGAACGTTATAAAGATATCAAAGACAAAAGTGATTTCTCTTTGATTTTGGAGTTCAACAAGTAAATCATCATTTTCAATAGAATGGAAACATGAAAATCGTATAGTATAGTATTAAAAACAAAATCATTTTCAAACGAAGAAGGTTAAAGATATGGAGTCCAAATTCGTATGTAAACGCGTTATGTATGGAGAGTTGACAAAGGAAGAGAGGAAGAGGCAAAAGGAGAGAGAGAGGAGAGGACGGGGGAAGGACGGCCATGGAGATAAGGCGTAGAATTGAATCAACAAAAATGGCAAAATCGAGGTCATAAGATGATCAATATATGCTCTGTCACATGTGCAACCAATATATATACATACCATGCATCAGCCAATTGCCTAAATAACTAAACCCTAACCCAATTTATTATTTTTTTTAGTATAAACCGGGTCGAACATTTGAATCCGAGACTTTTCTTCCTATTTTTTTACTTTCCCTTCTCCATCGTAATATTAATAATTAAAATTTAAAATATCATTTTAGTCTCTATATTTTAGTTAGATTCAAAATAGTCTATGAGAATCATTTTAAACCCTTTGCTTTAATAAAAATGAGCTTTTTTAAAAACACTTTAAACTTTAATTAAACACTTTTGCTAATCAAAATATCATTTTAGTTTCTATACTTTCAATAAACCATAAATTTAATCTCTACTAATAGTTTATTGTTATCTATTGTACAACATCTTTTTCAATAATTTTTATTTTTTAAAATAATGTATTCACACATATTGTAATTTCCTTTCATGAAAATTATTATTATTATATAATCAATTTCGATAAAAATTAACTCTCAGATACGGAAATCAAAATGATATTTTGAAAAAAATGTAAACATTTTTTAGTTACTTCAAATTTTGAGAAAGTATATTCACCCATGGTATAATCTCACGAGAAATTATTATTAAACTAACTATAAGAAATTAAACTTAAGATGCATCAAAAGCAAAAGAATTAAAATAATGGAACAATACCAAAACGGTGCACGGAATAGTTGGTTGACACCATCTTAACACCTTCATCATCTTCCATCGTTCCGAACAATATCAAAATGATATTTTAACCATATGAAAATGGTAGTGAATATCCCAAGATCATATATTATATGTACGAATGATTAAATTAAAAAGTAAGATTGCTTTGGGAGCAAACTAATGCCTCTAATATCCCCTATTTTATTAGTCTCATTATTTTCCTCTCTCGGGATCGTTCATTGGTCTTTTTTATTATATTATTTCCATCTTCTTCGTTCTTCTTTCAAATTGCTAACCCTAATTAATATTATATCTAATAAACCCAATCAAACCCTAATTCCCATGCTGGCGCGTGTCTTTCACTCTCTCCCTCTTAGCCCTCACCTATTTTTACCCTATTTTGACTCTTATTTATTTATTAATTACTACTAATCCTCTTGTTAGTTTTGTTAATTATATGCTTAAATTTTCTCTTACTTTCGTCTTTTATGTGTTTTTTTTTAGTTTTTATTTAATTAATCTCTATGAATTAGGGTTTGGTTTTGTTGTTCAATCATTAGTTTTAATCTAGGTTGGATTTGGTAGTAATTTTGTTTGCGATTTTTTTTTTATTTTGGAAATTAAATCTATACACGACTCTCAACTTTCTTACTTTGTTATCTAGGAATGATTATGTATCGAAAAAAATGTTTTTCAATAATACATTTTTCTAGCACACTTTATATACATAATTTTGTTTGAAACCCATTTTCTCAAAATTTGGCTTTTAGCGTTTTCTTTAAAATGCATTATTTTTTCAATTTCATTTTTCTAAAATGCATTTTGAAACGTTACCAAACACCTCAATTTTATTTTAAATGATTTTTTTTTAAAATTTAAACATTTTAAAAGGTAATCTAAATTAAACCCACGTAATTTAAAAAGTTATTTTTGTTTTTGAAACTTTGTTAATTTTGCTTTTGAAACTTTGTTAAGAATCCAAACGTTTGTAATTGAGAAAGATACACTTAATTTTAAAATACAAAAACGAAATTGTCTAAGGACCGATTCAAAATGAAAAAGGATCAAATGGAAGCTATATATCCAAGGCTAAGTTGAATTTTCTTTTTTAATTTTAGTTTTTGCTAAAAAAAAGTTTTAATTTGATAATATAATTTTGTTTTATAGGAAAATTCAAATGTACCTTTTCTTTATAAATACTAATGTGAGAATGAAGTTATTGTAGAAATCATATATATAATGTTATTCGGCAAAAATCAGTTTTGAGATTCAAAATAATTTATGATCATCAACAAAATTTTACTAAAGGTGGTTTCTCACTTAATTTGAATAAATTAGGGATGTAAACAGGTCAGATCGGTCGAGTTTCTTTTCAAGTAATAATAAAAATCAAATCAAACTGACTCAACCGATCAAATTTATGTTCGGACTGTGCCATTGGTTGTGTTCGATTTTTTTACAACCCTAAATTGTAGATGGATTATTGATATTTAGTGAGGGAATTAATATGTTAATTAGGATATAATTGTTGGTGAGATTAAATTTACTAATGATTTCTTTGCTTCATATACTCTTCTCCATGATCAGTTTTCTTGTGTTACAGATTACGTAAGAATTTATGTCCCCCAACAAAATTAAAAGTAGTCCAATTGTAAATTTAAGGTTAAAGTCATGATTTTTAATTAATAATTTTTAAACCTCTTCTTCAATTTAATTACTATATGCTTTAACCAAAAGTTTCATTGTTATAATTCTCCTACTTGTTTTATCAAATTTACCAATCAGCTCTCTTTTCAAGGAAAATACACCATTGTTTCAAAAAGAAACTCCAAAATCCAAAATCCAAATATATATATGTGTATGTTTGTACTATGGTCAACCTCAAAATCGCTTTTAAACATGGTTAAATGAGGTAAATTTAATAATAGGTGTTTTTTTAATTAATCACCAACTAAAAATACATTTGTAACATTTTGATAGTACTAGCCTAAAAAGACGATAAAAATTAAATTTATTACTAAAAGAATTTATTTCTAGGTTCTCGAACTTTATAACGTTGTTTCTTCGTTCTCTAAATTCTTAAAGTTAAATTTAATCTATTACTTTTTAACGACATTTTTAAAAATCAAAATTTGGAACCTTAAAAGAAAAAACATGAAAATATTGTAAAAATGTGAGAGAAAATAAGTTTAATGTTAAAAATCCGAATAGATTAGATAAGTAACGCGTTTATATCGACGTTGAATCATCATCATGTAGATTATGTAGGAACACATTGAAATTCAAGTATTGTATCAATATTTATGCTCCAAAATTCAACTCTTTTATTTATCAGGAGTACTTCCATGCACACAGTCCGAAGAAGTATATAGTTACCAAATAGAGTCTTCTTCGATTAATCGATTTCATAAAAACTGCTTTGTGTTTTGATTGTATTGGAAGCACACGCTCCTAAAGCAGAGAGTCCATTTGTGTAGTAAACTACAGCTAGCAATTTGAGGAAAAACCATCCCCTCATTTTCCCTATTCCTTCTCTTTTACGATAGCTTTAACCATCTCCACCGCCGTAGTCTCCGCCGTCAACGCTTCCCCTTTTCAATTATAAACTCTCTCCTTTTCTCCTTTTGACTCTCATTTCATATTTATACCCCCTTCGTCTACAAAACTTAGGCTTCATTTTTCTTCATTACCCTAATATCTTTCCAGCTTTGGTGTGGATCAATATAATTCGACTTTGATCAGTCCAATTATTTGTTTTCTTACAGAGGATATATAATATAGTTGGGTGTTATCATTAGGGTATGTAAATGGGCTCCTCAGGTGGTGGTAGTGGCGGTGGCGGTGGCGGCGTTCCTCCTGGTTTTCGGTTCCATCCGACCGATGAAGAGCTCCTTCATTACTACTTGAAGAAGAAGGTATCGTTTCAAAAATTCGACATGGAAGTCGTTCGAGAGGTCGATTTGAACAAGATCGAACCTTGGGACTTGCAAGGTAAGCTCCCCTACTCCTTTTGAAAATTCTCATACTCTTACTACAAATCAAGTTAAATTAGGGTAAATTTCGTTCTTATGATGGAAAAAAAGTTAGTTCTTATACATTGGTAAAACCATATAAATTCATTCTCTATAATTGTGATTATTCATCAAAATTGTTTCATCAAACTATAATTTAACTTCTCAAATCCATACTACTACAATTGTAATTTAATTGTTTAATCAAATATTTGGTGAATATAAGTTGAAAAAAATTAGAATTAGTTCATATAATTTAGTTCATATGTTTAAATAATACCACAGAAATGCTTTCTATAGTTTCAATCCTTATCATAAAGATTCTTAAGAATAGGGTTTTATCAAATTATATATATGAACTAAATTCTAACATAAACTTTTAATTTGCTAACATAGTTGACTCTCTTCATTAAAATTTTACTACTAAATAATAATAAAATTGTCATTTCCTATAAAAATTATAATTATTTACATGTATGAAAAGGGTTAAGTTTTAGAAGAGAAAATTGTTAAATAAATAAAATAAAATGATTTTGGTGGTGAAGTGGAAACTCTTCTTCTTCTTCTTTTCTTAATTAACTAATATTTAATTTTTCTTCTTTTTGTAGTAAATTTATGATGAAATTAATTCTCAGCAGTAACGTAAAGAAACTGCTGCTTCTGCTGCTCATGAGAGTTTCATAATTTTTTTTGACTACTTGAGAATTAATATGAATAGTTTATATTTGGTTATATCCTAATACTTTTAATTTCTTGTAATTTGTGCAATCTCAAAATAAATCTTTCCCAATTATCCATGCATTATTATTATTATTATTTTTCATATTACTAGTTCTTGACTTTTTCCTAAAAAAACAAAAGAAAAAGAACTCTCCATGAAATTCGAGAATTGATGATTCACATTTAGCTAAAGTTTAATTTAGATATGATTAAGAATATATATTTTAAATTAACAATAGTTTTAAGTTGAAATTATTTGAATTGATTCAGTGGTCAAAGAGAAGTTGTGAATTCCAATGTGTTCTTTAATTTGTTGAGTTGAGAATGGAATTATATAAAATTTAATTTAATTTAATTCTCATGCATATCTCTTGTGTGTAAAATTTCAACTCCCTAATCTTTTATTCTAAAATATGATTATATTATTAATTAGATGAATCATGTGTTTAGAAGCTAACAAAAACATCTTTTGAGATGATTGCTTAATTAAACATTTACTCCTATTATAATTTCATATTATTAGGTTTGGATTTAGGTTAAAGAGTAAAAATTATTAATTTAATCTCTATAATTATTGATAGATTAATTTGATCTTTTAATCCATAAGTCAAAACTCAATTTATTTATAAGGGTAATTAATTTCAGGTAGTACTTTGTTTTTCTATACAGTAAAAATTAAACCTACCACACACATGACAAATTTTATGCAAACTACTGCTAATACTCTACATAAAAATTATTTCTCTAAGAAGGTGCACGTTGCCTTGCACCTATCTATGATGTAACCTTTGTTACTCGGACTTTAAAAATTGATACATTAAAATAAATATGAAATTTGATTAAATTATTTTTATATTATCTTAGTAGAAAATGGAAAGTATAAAACTAAATTGTTTTATTTATTATTATTATTTTTTGTATGGTTTAAAAAATAGAAGTATTATCAATTCATTAGTAATTCTTGTTATGCATTTCAATAAATTGTCTAATCATAACTTACCACGTGACATAGCCAGAACCATTTCTTGAATCCATCTGGTTGTATATATATATATCATGTGATTAACTTATGATTAATTAAACTCTTTGAATGAATAAAAACAGAGAAATGCAGAATAGGGTCGACACCACAAAACGAGTGGTACTTTTTCAGCCACAAGGATAGGAAGTACCCAACGGGGTCAAGAACCAACAGAGCCACCAACGCAGGGTTCTGGAAAGCCACCGGACGTGACAAATGCATTAGAAACTCATACAAGAAGATCGGAATGCGTAAGACATTGGTGTTCTACCGTGGGAGAGCTCCTCACGGCCAGAAAACTGATTGGATAATGCATGAATATCGCCTTGAGGATGCCGATGACCCTCTTTCCAATAATTCTGTGAGCACCCCGTCGTCACCATTTCTTTCAGTTATTTTTGCTGTCTCATCTCTCTTTTCAAATAATAATTAAATGGAACTTTCTTTGATAGCTTTATGTTTTTGAAGTAGTTGAAAATTCAGTCAAAAGCTAAATAAGTGCTTGTTGAACATTTGTTGTTTCTTAGCTTAATATTAATATTCACTTATTGACGACTGTTATACTAACTTATTCTTACATTTGTTACAGGAGGATGGGTGGGTTGTTTGTCGAGTTTTCAAGAAGAAGAATCTATTCAAAGTGACAAATGAAGGAATGGGAGGAGGAGGCGGTACATCAAGCGCGAACTCCGATCAACATCTTAACAATAATAACGCTCATTCCTCAGCCTCAATCGCCACACCACACACATTCCTGCATAGAGAATCTCAATACCAACTCCGCCAACCCCAACAAAACTACGCATCTCATCCTACATTTGAGCTCAACAAATCCGACCTAGCCCTCCACTACATCCCAACCCCACCTCAACCTTCACATTTCCCCCACCACCATCTCTTTCACCCTAACCTTTCCACCATCAAGCCCGGCCTCCCCACCTCGTCTTCCGCCTACGACTACCCAGCCCTCTCGTCCTTGCCACCCGACACCCCCCTCATGGCGAAACAACTCATGTCTAATAACCCTGAAACCAGCCAACCGACTGATGGTATAACTGAGCCCTGGGCCATGCTGGATCGACTGGTTACATCTCATCTTGGGAATGAAAATTCGAGTAAGGACGTGAGGTTCGACGATGAACATGGGTCGTCGTCGGTTAGCCAAATCAATCAGCTTTCGTTGAGGGGGGAGATAATGGACTTTTGGGGGTATGCTAAATAATTGAAGAAAGGAATAATAATGCTTGGTGTTAATTTTAAAATATGAACAGAAGATGGCTGATAAGAATTGGAGGCTGGATTCTGGATGTGTGACATTGCATGTGGATGTAGCTAAGGATGCATTTATTTGTTTTGCAATTTCATTTTGCTTCATTGGTTTGTGACACATTATTGTTGGTTCAATTCAACATTCATCTAAATAATATTTTCTTGCAGAGAAATAGAGTCATCTTGTGACACTATGAATTCTTTCTCATTTCTATATATTTATGACTTCTAATTTTGTTAAACAATTCTCAAACCCAATATCTTTTGAGTTCATCATTGCCAAAGATACTCTTGTTTTTCCTTTCACAAAAAGTAGTGTTATTCAATTCTTAGTCCGTCAACATAAACATAAACTACATTATTAATTCACATATAAAACTGCATTAAGATAACATTAACCATCACAACACATAACGACAAGAAAATTGATCTCTCACAACTCCTGCTTGGCCGCACCGGATTTGTTCATCTCTCCCGCCGGCGGTTGTTCATCCAAAATCCCCACCACTCTCGGACCCTTAATCTTCTCCTGCGAAAGCTTCAACAAACTGATCTTAAGAACCCCATTCTCAAGCTTTGCTTTAACGGACTCCAAATCCGCATTAACGGGCAACCGCAATTGCCTCCAGAATTTTCCATAGCTTCGTTCCAATCTATGCCAATGATCACTCTGTTTCTCCTCTTCTCTTTTCCTCTCTCCTATCACTTTCAGAACCCTGTTTTCTTCGTCTAATTCAATCTTCAGCTCCTCCTTGTTCATTCCCGGCACATCCACCATGATCTCGTGACTCTCCGCGGTCTCTTTCCAGTCAACTCTAGCCGGCGGGAGTGGTTGTTGTTGCAGAACATCTTTGTTTTCGTTTTCGAGTAATCCAAATGGGGTTTGTTCCAGAATCCCAAAAGGGTCGATGAATGGAAGAAGGGAAGGATGGGATGAGGTAAGTAGAAAAGCAAAGATGAAGATTGTGGAGAAGATGAGTTGTATTGCCTTTGATTCTGCCATTTTTTTGCGGTATTTGCGATTGGTAATGGGATTTATAGGCTCTTTTGTGGTAGTTTCTAGGGAATTCTAAGGAAGAAGAAGATGGAAGATTCGGGATTTAGTTGGAAAGTGGAACAGAGAGACTGAGTTCTCCGGTTGCTTCTCGACATTTCTGATGCTAAAAAACCATATCATTATCTTCAAATATCAAATAAGCAAATATGTTTGTTATTTAGATTAGTTACATATCAACATGGAAACATCGACACGTTAAATTTAATACTATGATATCATCATTTTGCATTCTTTCCACCACTTCATATGAAAGAAATTGATCCTCTTTTTTTCTTTTTTTGTAAGAAAAGACAAACTGTTTCGAATGGCAAATTATGAATGGATGAATTTGTTGAATGCTAAAAATAGGTGTCACTTAGGAGTTGAGAGGCACTTAAAAGAAATATTTTTTTTCACTTCACCTATCTTTTGCATCCTATCGAACTATTTTGTTCATAATTTAAGATGTGTTGAGAAAGTTTCATCTTATTATTGTTTGAATATCAATATTAGTTAGGACAAGAAAAGCTCAAAACTATGAATTTTATTATAGGTTTAGGGACTTTTCAGATTAACTTACAAAGAAAGTGTTTTCTAAAATGCCATTTTTAATCTAAAAATAAAATCAATATGTTTAGTTACATTTTCTTCAAATGATTTATATATATAAATTTATTTCAAAGTCTTCTCATGGTTTTTTTTTTAATTGTTCTTTCTTGTTTTAAGTTTGTTATTTTATCATTTGATTTACATATTTCATTTTTTTGTATTAGTCCATTTATTTTATTAATTTTTAAAATAATTTATGGATCTTAAGTATTTTTTCTTAATTGTGATGTACAAAAGTCAACCAAATTTTTTTTGATGAATTTGCTGAAATAAGAAAAAACATTTTCCATAAAATAAATACAAAATCTCTCCCTTTTCCCATAAAAAAAAATTGTGGGTTTCCCCTCCAAAGGACATCAAAGAAATATAATGGAGTCAAAAAATTCTGGGCCTTATTCTTTGTAACTTATCAAAAACATCTACAAAAAGCAATCTCCCAAATGGAAAATTTCACCGTTGAGATATCAATTCTTCAAACTTAGGAATTGATAGATGTTCGTTGTCCATGAACAACTTGGTGGTAGACATAACTAAAGCAGTCACATACCTTAGGACTTAGAGTCATTAATTTGTTCACAGAACTCCAGAAACCTTTCCCGGTTGGCCATTTTATTTATCATCATCAGCAATTGAATCATACTACTACCTTCATGTTGTTTCAGGGTCAACACAAGCATATAAATTGAAGACACAATTTGTTCAAAGTTGCTTGCAAAAATCTCTGAAGTCTAAACTATCACTTAATTGCCTCCAATTGCTGTTCTTCTGTTTTGCTCATGTTGTCAATTGTCATGTACTTAGAAAACAATACTCCAATTCAAGCTTAGAATAGATAATTCTTCTCTCATGGAGCTTTTTTTTTTTATAGACCTCAAAGAAGACTGTGCAACTGGAAGGAGAGAGAAGGTTGGTAGAGCTTCATGATCCTCTCGTGGTTCGACTTTCTCATCTGATAAATGGCGATCAGCCGATCAGCAATAGCATGGAATGTCGAAAATGCTTCAATTTGAAGCAAATCTTCATTTTCTTTTTACATAAAGCTGATCATACTTTCTAAAGTTTTGTATATTTCTTCTACACTGGGATGTGACATGTCAAAAGAATAGAACTGATAAACCTGATTATCTACCTCAATCCAACTGCAACCTGGTGTTTTATAAGCATTTTTCTCCTTCAAAAGCCTACGAACCTTCCGAACCTCATCCCACTTTCCAAACTCGGCATATATATTAGCTAGCATAATTCTATAACCGCCATTTTTTGGATCCATCTCGATCAACTTTTTCACCGAGTATTCAGCTAAATCTGAACGACCATGGATTTTGCATGCATTTAGTAAAGAACCCCATACAACCTCATCTGGTTCAATATTCATGCCGCGCACAACTTCCATTGCTTCCTCAAACCGCCCTGCACGGCCCAGAAGGTCTATCAAGCACCCAAAGTGTTCAATCTGAGGCTCGATATCGTAATCCCGCCTCATCATTTCAAAGTATGAGTAACCTTTTTCAACTAATCCTCCGTGAGTACAAGCATTCAACACACCCACAAAGGTAACCTCATTTGGTTTTACACCATCCCCACAATGAATCAACTCTGCAAACAAATCAATTGCACTTCCACTATGGCCATGGAGTGCAAGACAATTTATCAAGGAATTCCATGATGTCAAGTTTTTTAAAGTAATCATGTCAAAAACTCTCCTCGCAACTTTTAAATTGCCACATTTTCCATACATATCTAGCAAAGCATTTGAGATAAACGAATCCTGACCAGGATAAGTTTTGAAAACATAACCATGAATCCACTTACCAAGATGAAGCATCCCAGTATGTCCACAAGCTGATAGTGCAGATCCAAGTGTGGTCTTATTCGGCTTATTTTCACGATCATTATTATTACCCTCTAGTGCCAATAAAACCATTCTTTTGAACAACCAAATCGCTTCACAGAAGAATCCATTTTGAGCACAACCAGCAATAAGAGCATTCCAAGCAGGGACATCCCTCTCCGGCATACTTTCAAACAACTCAATTGCACTATCAAAGTTCCCAAGCCTCGCATACCCTGAAATCATGGCCGTCCAAGACACTACAGTTCTCTCTAGCATTTCATCGAACATCTGTCTTGCACTCCCAATATCCGAAGAGAACCGCGAATAGGAATCAACAATGGCCGTTTGAACAACTGGGTATCCACCAAATCCAGATTTCAGAACCTGGGTATGAACCATTTTCGTGGCATTGGACCCCAAAACATCAGGGCAAGATCTAAGGACATGGGGGTAGATAAAATTGTTCGGTCGAATGGCTCCACGGCGGACCATATTACGGTACAAAAGAAACGCGGCTTTAGGATCGGGATATGAGGCATAAGCTGTGATCATTGCAGTATAGAGAAAAACATTTGGGGAAGTTAGATTATCAAAAATGTAGCGAGCATAACATAAGTCAGCAAGAGTAAGGTTGCAAAAGCGAACAAGCTTGAAGGCGAAGAACTGCGTTTGTGAATGACCGTGTGAAATAAGAAATCCTTGAAGTTGCTTGAGATGATTGAGATTACTGCATTTTTCAAGCGCTGCTACAAACAATTGATTCAAATGGGGATGTATTGAAACCGACGACATGCTTCTTCCAATTGCCTTCGAAATAATTCTTAAACTCAACCAAACCCGGAGACGTTTTGAAGTTATGAATCGGTCAAATAGAAGAACCGAACCCATATCGGTCGGTTTGTTTTGAATTTAATCAATAGTGTAAGCAAACCGAAACGGTTCGGTCTGGTGGAACCGTTGGTACACTCGGGAGAAAAGAATAAGGTGAAGTGTAAGAAGAGAGAAGGTGCTTTGAGTTTTTTGGTACTTTGTTTTTTCTTTCATCATCCCCTTGAACATAATATAATATGTTTCTCAAATATTTGGGATTAATTGGATTAAGAGGAGAAATAAACTCAGATATAAATTAGAGAAAATCCACAATCTCATCCATTTGAAGAACTGAAAATTTGAGCGTGGATGATGAGTTGAATAAGATGAGGGTTTGTCCTTGAAATTCTCCCAATTTTATCTTCCTCCTTCACTCACTCCTCTCCCTGTTTTCTTTCCCAAATCCCACATTCCTTCTCATCCTCACAATCATAAAATATTCAATACCTTTCTCTCTCTCTTTCTTACTCAATAAATTAACAATTCCACAGCGAAATTTGTACTCTTTCTTTCATTTCAAACGCACTTTTTCCCCTCTTTTTGTCTCTCTATACCTCTTTCTCTAGATTTAGAGCTTGTATTGGATTGGATTTCATCTGGGTTCTTCACGAACTGTCTAAATTCTGTAGCTTTTTTGAATTCTTTACAAATTTACACATGTCTGGTAGTAGTGGAAGTGCGATCTTCAAATGGAAGAAGTTGAAAGCAATGAAGCTACTCTGTTTCTCAAATCATAATTTCCGTTTGACCCAGATTTCCCCCATTTCGACCCATCTCAATTATCTTCATGTTTCCGGTCATCGCCGGCGGGAATCGTTTATCGGCGTTCAGGAACGGTATAAATGGGACAACGGCGGGTCCGGTTCTGATGATTTCCATTCACAGTCCAACATTACAGGTACACCAATCCGTAAGATTCGGGCCGAGGCTAATTGCCCACGTTGTTCTAAGCATATGGATATTCTCTTCTCTAACCGCCATTTCCCAACCCTCAATCTTCCTTCTTCCTCTTCTGGTGATGCTCCTCCCAAGGCTGGAGGAGGAAGAGAAGCTTACGAGGCTGTTAATTTGTGCCCCAATTGCAAAACCGCTTACTATTTCCGTCCTTACAAGATCGCTCCTCTACAAGGTAGTTTCATCGAGATCGGCAATCTGAATTCCAAACCAAAGAATTCTTCAGAGAGAAGGATCACTACCAAAGATGGTAAAGGTAATGCCATCGCTGGTTTTTCAGATGAAAATTATGTGAATAATAGGCTGAGAGTTTCGTTTTTCGAAACTGCGAGATCTTTTGGTGGAGAACCGCCTGAGAATTGGCCTCCTGGACCGCCTCCCGTTAATGGGTTGGCGGTGCATTCTCCTCCAGGTCCGCCATTTGCTCCTGGTGTGAACTTCGTTCGTGCTACAGGTCCTAATGGAAGCACTTCGGGTTCTGGTGGAAATGGCGCTGGTGATGGGAAAAAGAACGAGTGGGGAGGATCGAATTTGGGGAAGGATCTGCCCACTCCAAAAGAGATTTGCAAGGGCTTGGACAAATTTGTTATTGGCCAAGAAAAAGCCAAGAAGGTTTGCATACCCGTTTTCAGTGATCTGATTGAATTATCATTAGTATGCATTTCATTGTGGCGTTTCTGCATAAAAATGGGCACATTTAGTTTAGAGGCTCTTTAATGATATTGCTTAAGTAAATCAGCCGTTACGCACTTAATTGTGTCTAGCTTGTCATGTTTTAATTTCTTTCTAAATTTCTCCATTCACTTGGTCTTTGAAGTTTGACCACCCTCTAGCACGTTGATAACTAGGAGTCAACGAGTGTAAGCTATGATGTGTATTGGTGAAGGATATATTTTTGTGAAATTTAGGTGATTGTTGTGGCAAGGAGAAATTATATCATCACGTGGTGATTTATTGCATTATTATTTTGTGAACTATTGTAAAATTTCAAAGTTGGCTTTCTCTATCTTTCTCAGGTACTTTCTGTGGCCGTACATAACCATTACAAACGAATATATCATGCTTCCTTGCAAAAAGGGTTGGTTTCTCCAGTAACTTTTGCATTTAAGATACACCATTTGCATCAAATTTGTTATTTCATAAGTACCTGAGACTTCCGTTCATTACTATTGTTGTGGATTTCTGTAGTAGGTCAGGAAATGAATCAGGTACCCAAGATACGGTTGATGATGATGATAGTGTGGAGTTGGAAAAGAGCAATGTTCTCTTGATGGGCCCAACAGGCTCTGGTATGACCTCTTATAGTTATCAAATTCCAATGTATTGACACTGATTGTCACTGGCATCGTATTATGCATCCTCGAACACCTGTTTTAATTTGCAAATTGTAATATAGGTAAGACACTCCTTGCAAAGACCTTGGCTCGATTTGTGAATGTGCCATTTGTCCTTGCTGATGCTACAACTTTAACACAGGTAAATTTCTTTCTTTCTTTCATTCTCTCTCTTAATTATTTGTAGGAAACCATCAAAAGATGTTAGTATGTTTACTATGAATTTCTGGCACATTCTAGTCAACTTACTGTGCCCTTCTTTCTTTGTGAATAATTCCACGGTCCTTATTAGTTACTTATGTTTATGATTTCTCAAACTTGGTAATTTCTTAATGAAGTCATGAACTTGAGCCTTGCCTCATTGATAAAAATTCTTAGTTTCTTGGGACCGGGATAGTATGCAACATTTTGCAGTTATTTATTTATTTATTTCAGATACAACATTTATTTTTCACTTTCTTTTGTTTTTTTTTTCTTGTCTGAAATTGCAGCACAAATTTTGGGATAATTTAGTTGTCTTTTGTTGAAACTCAACAAAATATGAGAATAGCAACCGAAGGGTAAAAAATGGGACAGAGTTTCTTTGTCGGATGGAGATATCCTAACTTTATGATATTAGTTCTTTCTTGTGATCCTACTTAATTATGAGCTGATTTAAGCAATATTTGAAGGTGGAAGATGTGATTTGAAAATGTTACAAAACTTGCCTCTTTTATCTCAAAATCCTAGCCAGATTTTCTTGTTCCAGAGTATGAAGTTTTGTTTCCCTAGAGAGGTTCTTGAGAGCCAGGATTGAAATGTTCTCCAATCTTTTGTTTATGACCATGTATTCTTTCATTTTTTTTCTTAAGAGAAACAATTGTTTCATAAAAATAATAATTTTTCGAAATGGTTTATAATAATAATAATAATGAGGGTTTGTTATTGAATTAAGGGAGGATGCTTTTACTTTTTGCAGGCTGGTTATGTTGGAGAAGACGTTGAATCAATTTTGTACAAGCTACTTGCTGTAAGCTTTGTGTTAATTTCTTTGACTTCGTGTTTAGCAATTTCCCTCATAGTTTGCTGATTTTATCAAGTTGTGGTTGAATTTTTATGTCATTCATCTCTGCCTTGTGCAATAGTTTTATTCATATCATATTTCTGCTATAGTGTCTGTTTTCCTCTTTTTATTTTCACTTTGTATTGAATTAAGAGTCTAGTTTCTAAGAAGGGTATTTATTAACTCAGATAAACTTTGAGCTCAAGAAATTGTTCTATTCCTATGAAGATGAAACAATTGAATATTTGAAAAATTGGCCAAACCCGCATTTCATCTTCTCATTCTTCTAGCAGAGAGCTGATGTGGTGTAGTAGTGACCGATAATTTAGCTCAACAAACCGAGAAAATGCTACTGTAGAGAAAAAGTTAATAACCAAATGACAACTCTATATCCGGTTATTGCGTTGTATTTTTTGTCAATGTTGCTTTATGATTGATGAGGTGTTTCTTGGCTCTTGAATTTAATGCTGGTTAGAACTGTCACTATATTTCTTTTACAAGATCATTTGCCTTTCCTTGTAGAGAGAAGTATATCTATGTTGTTTCCTCACCAATTTTGTTAAACTGTTTGGATGCTTGATGACAGTTCCAGTCAAAGACATCCTGGTTTTTACTATTTATTTTCTCTCCCCGTTGCACTGTCTGTGTACATAAATTATCCAGATCTGACCTCCTAATCTATGAGCAGCTAATATTGATGCATACTTCATATTGATTTAGGCAGCAGAATTCAATGTACAAGCAGCTCAACAGGGGATGATTTACATTGATGAAGTTGACAAGATAACAAAGAAGGTTTTTGTGTCTCTTCAATTAACCCTTTTTTTTTTCTGTATCAAGATCTACTATATCAACGTAAACCTTGTAACTGGTATTCTTCTTTTTCAGGCTGAGAGTCTAAATATTAGCAGAGATGTTTCTGGTGAGGGTGTTCAACAGGCATTATTGAAGATGCTAGAAGGAACCGTGAGTTGATTAAACTTTATCACTTGCAGTGCATTACTTTCCCAATTTAACTCGTTCCAGGAAAAATCATTATGCCATCTCAGATGTTTTTTTCTTTTAATCTTATTTGTATACAGCTTTTACTATTGTCATCAGTTAACTAATTTATTTTGTAACTGGAGATGTTTATCGTAGTAATATGTTGATTGACATGCCATTTCTTATTTTGTAGTGGGTTGGTTCAGATTTAGTGGTTTACATAGAGTGTAGTACATTATTTCTCATCATCTGCCTGCTTTTGGTGATTAAGAACAAGGAAGGCTGAGATTGTGGAAGAAGTTAGAAGCATGGATTGATTGGAGGAGGATAGGATTCTTGCTAAGGAGTTGAGAGAGGAGAGAGTTTTCTTGAAAACTGAGTTTGACAGCCTTATTAGGGAGGGAGAACGTAAGGTCTGAGACAACAAGGTCCGCATAGAGATGAAAATTCTTTCTTTCATAATGTGGTGAGTAGTAGAAGGTATAATCTATAAAAAGCATGGGCGATACAAATATGACAACACATCATTTTTTTAAAAAAAAAATGAGGTCACGTTTATTACAATATGCATTTTTATCTCTAGACCATTTGTGGAAGGTTTAGACAAGAAGATCCCCATCTAGGAAAGAGAGAATGAAGGTTTGGATGCCCTTTTTACTCAAGCTGAAATCCAGTGTTCTTTGGCTTTGCAATAATAAATCCATTGGAATGGATGGCTTCGCAATGACATTTTTACAAGATAATTGGGATTGTATTAAAGAGGACTTGTGGAAGGTTTTCACTAAATTTTTCATGAGGTGCATTATTGATTCCGGAATGTGCCAGTCATAGGTGTGCCTTATTCACGAGAAAGATAAAGCCATTTAGTCTGTTTTCATTTCATTCATGAAAAGTCTGTTTCTGGTTTTTAAAGAAGTACAAAAATAAAAAAAATCAATGGAGTTATGGAGTAACCAGTATATCTATAGGTTCATTAACTTTTCATATCTAGATGATTGTCATTTCTACCTTATTATTCTTCTTAATTCTGACCTTCACGATTCTATTATCTCTCAGTCTCCGGATGAATTGTAGTTTAATTTCTACAAAATGGGAAAAAGAATATTTATCTTATTGTACTATTTTTAGCCGTATATTCTCCCCATCCTAAATTCTGGATATGACTTATTGTCTAGATAGTAAATGTTCCTGAGAAGGGGTCACGGAAACATCCTCGTGGAGATAACATTCAGGTAACATATACAAAAATTCTCTCTCAAATTTCTTTTGTTCACCTATATGCAAGTGTTTCAGTTGTCTTGCAACATTCTTCATGACAACCTCTTTAAATGCTAAAGTTTAGTTTGGTAATGATTACATGCATGTGTGTATTCTTTTGGAACCATTGTTTTCCTTCAACAGATATTTCTGATGAAATTTATTTGTCTTTGCTTAGATAGAGCTGTACTTGTATTAAATGCATACATAATACACACATAAATGGAGTAATCAGGGAAAAATAGTGACCTGAAGAAGCAAATTTCCACTACGTAGGGAGCAAAGGTTGGGGTCATTCAAGACTTTATGTGCCTGCAAGTTGCGGGAATACATTTAAGTCTGAGTAAACGATGGGTAAAGAGACAGGCACCGTGTATGTTTGAGTGTAGGTGAATGTTTAAGTCGATCATTAAATCTGAGTGGGCATGCGTAAGCTATCGAAAAGGCAAAACCTCAACGTAAGTTTGTCAGTTTGAAAATCCCTCAGAAAAGAGTATTTGGAAGAGATGCCTTCTGGTTGGCCATGGTTAAAATGTTGGGACCATGATAAACAAGACTTCAATCTATCTCTTTTTGACATTTGGATTTACTGCTCTTTATTGTAATTGAGACAAGAGCTTAGATAAATGTTGGAAGTCCATATCATAAATAGAAAAAATCTGGTCGAAAACATTCATTAAAGAAATTCAGAGTTGAATTATAGTTTCTTTGTTTGGGGCTTTTTTCATTTTTCCCTCAACATGTAATTTTACATATAGGATAAACGACAGTTCTTTTAGGATTGCACAGCTAGGTCCATTCACTTTCTGCTGTATTTATATTTTCTTGCGGATGGGGATTACTTTTTTCCAGATATATTTTCATGAACTTTTTGCCCACCTTTAAACCTTTTAAACTTTTGGTGCATGTAATTCCTTTCTGGGGTTCAATGCTGGCTTTTGTTTTCGAGATATCATCTCTTAAGTATTAACCGAGTTGAAAAAAAATCTGCAGATAGATACAAAAGATATTTTGTTTATATGTGGTGGAGCATTCGTAGATCTAGAAAAGACAATCTCTGATAGGTAGGTTTTTTTTAATATTTTTTGCCACTAATTCTCATCCCTTTTCAGTGTTCAAGATGCTTTTTCAGTACTAAAATAGTTTGTGTTATTGATCAGACGACAAGATTCTTCTATTGGTTTCGGAGCACCTGTTCGTGCTAACATGAGAATTGGTGGGGCAACAAGCGCGGCGGTTACATCATCATTACTGGAATCTGTGAGAACGAAATCCCTTTGGATTTGTTGGCCTTTGGCATTAAAACTTTGCATTGATTTATTTGTTCCATGTTTTACATTTATAATCAATGCATATTACTTATTTTCCGCATGATGATTTGTATCCCCTTTAACGAAATGGTCAGAAAGAATCCCTTTGAAGTTCATCTAAACGTTCTATTTGGTGCTTTCCAGGTCGAGAGTTCTGATCTTATAGCATATGGTCTCATACCAGAGTTTATAGGCCGTTTTCCAATTCTTGTTAGTTTATTAGCCTTAACTGAGGACCAGCTTGTCCAGGTATCGATTCGTTGTTTATTTATTTTTATTGTTCATCTAAACTAACATTACATCTGAAAAGAAGAATTTTATTAGTGATTCCAACTACTACATCAAAAAACTTCAATATTTAGTTATGGATTCAGTTGATTCTCTTTGGCATTTTTGACCTGCTGTTGTTAACAGGTCCTCACTGAACCAAAGAACGCTCTTGGTAAGCAGTACAAGAAGTTGTTTGGCATGAATAAAGTGAGTATTTACTTTCGCATGCAACCGATTTCTACGTTTTCCCTTTACAAACCTGCTGATAATCGATCCACCATTAGGTAAAGCTACATTACACAGAAAAAGCACTAAGAATGATTGCCAAGAAAGCAATTGCCAAGAATACTGGTGCCAGAGGCTTACGAGCCATACTGGAAAGCATTCTTACAGAAGCGATGTATGAGGTATTGAGACTAAAAAAGTATCCATCTCAATATATCAATGAGATCTTTAAATGTTCATTAATGAGATTAACTTATTTTTATTCTCAAATATTTAGATTCCTGATGTTAAGACTGGAATCGAAAGAGTAGACGCCGTTGTCGTTGATGAAGAGTCCGTTGGCCCTCTAAACTCGAGAGGATGCGGAGGGAAAATCCTTCGTGGGGATGGAGCATTGGAACGCTATCTAGCTGAAACCAAGTTGAAAGAATCACAGGTACCATTCTTTTCAGATATGGATTTCATTTTTAGAGGCCAAATGATTTGCTATAAACTGAAGTCAAATAGCCTCTTGGGGTTTAGAATAGTTGAAAATTTGTTCGTTGTAGCATCTTATGAAACTTAATTGAGACAATTTTTGTGCTATACATTCATTTATTTTATCTTTGTGCTGTATATGCACTTATTTTTGGCTTTAAATGACATTTATGGAACTTGGCCTTTGTTTGTAGGAAAATTTGGAGGTGGTTGAGTTGCAAGAAGGCGAGACAGAACTGTCATCAAGAGCCATGAGTATATAGAAACCGTCAAGATAACCACTTTGATTCTCATGAAATACATTTTTCCCTTTTTTGGTTTATGTTTTTCTTTTTCTTGTGGGAAAAAAATAAATACATTCATAATATATGGTGTAATTATTTCATTGTAACACCAACATAGCTCAGGTTAAGGTCATTGTATTAGGGAAGATCAAAGGAAAAAAAAATGCATTCATCATTTAGGCTAACACGTCATCAATGTCGAAATAATGTGTAAAATGAAAAAGAAATAGCTGAGATGTCTTTTAATTAATTTTTGATTGAATTACAAAGTTAGTCATTGAGATTTGAGATTTGATGTTATGTATTTGCTTCGACACCATTACTTAAACGTTGAAAGTAAGATAGGTTGAATTAGGTTAGGTTTTCAAATATATAATAAGATCAAAAAAAAAAAAAAAAAACTTCAAAGAAGAAAGCTAAGACGAAAGAAGAATTCAAAGCAATGATCAATCTTGCTCGTGAATGTTTCGGAGCAATGATGTTCCATTCTTCAAGATATTTGAGAAATCAAAGCAATGATCAATCTTGCTTGTGGATGTTTCGGAGCAATGTTCCATTCTTCGAGATATTTGATCAAGGCAATTCAATTTTTCACTTCACAATGATTAATTTCGAATTGGTTTTGGAACTTTTTAAGATTTGAGTGTTATTTGAATCTTCTTGTTTATAAGCAAAACGTTACTGATTCAAATCATAGAGTTTCATAACATTCAAGAGAAAACTTAGATTCTAATTAGAGCATTAAAATCTCAACAACCAGCAATCTCAAACGTGATATTAGATTCATCATATTAGCTCAGTTTGTTCCAGAAGCAATTCAATAATAGAACCTAGAAATCTGGTTCAACAAGAAAAGCAGTCATGGAAGAAGAGTTCATCAACATTCAAAAAGGCATTAGTTCATACACACCACAAGTTCTATTCAAACTTATAGTGCTTATCCACAGCAACAGAGACATCCCAAGTGCAGCTCATTCCTTTTGGAAACACAACCAAATCCCCAGCGCCAATCTCAACAGATTCATTTGATCCAGCAGGAGTAACTTTTACCTTTCCTTCTAGCAGATAGCATGTCTCTTTGTCTGAATATGTCCATGGGAATTTGCTTGGTCCACAACCCCACCTATTGGATTTCCCAGTTTCAGTTTGACATTCAATTTTCACTCAAAATTTCACAACAAAACCAACCAAATATTCATTCATGTATGCTTCTATGAGAAACCTAAGTACCTCTCCATCTCAGGTTTTCAAGTTTCTGTTACATAATTTAAAATACTATTCATATATTTTAATATGCAAACAAAAATCACAGGTCTAGAAGGTATCACTTATGAATTTGGTAATTAATCCATTTTCTAACAATATACCCTTTGATATATATTCTTTCTAAAGTTAGAGACTGGTTATTATAATCCACTCCATGTTTGGACACCAACTATAAGAGTGGTGTGTACAACAACTTATAACCTACAACTAAGTAAACCTACTTTGTTAGCATATTTACTAATTCCTACTCAAACAAAAACTATAAACTTGGGGTTAGAACCTTTTTCTAAATCCATTGATTCTGATATTTGTGACTGCCAATGCTAGTTTGTGCAACCTTACTATAAATGGTTGTCAAGAAAACTCATCATACATTAAGGGTCTATTCCAATTGACTAATGAACTTTGAAAGTGTTTCAAAAACAGTTTCCAGCCGTTTTACCTTATTTCCAAAATAACTCATTTTCAAAATTAAACCCTTCAAAATTTAAACCAAACAAACCCCAAATGGTATCTAGTAACCCAGCTTTGAATCCATCAGCTCTATGCTGTTCATTATTTAAAATGGCTCTTCTTGACCACTAAACCAACGCACAGTGGTTCTTAGTTCGTAGCTACCCATCTAAGAGCCGAACGAGAAATGAACATATGCACAACTTACAACCCAGAAGCTGGAAGTGGTCATAGATCAAAACAACAACTCCTTCAGCATATCATCATCCATCTATTTATCAACATTCATTAACTCTTCAAACAGATCGAAACCCAACTCCAAAATCGCTAACATCGTTCATACCAAGGCTCAATGATTAAAAAGAAAAACTACATGGGCCATTAATATCAACCACTAGCAACAAATTGGGGGCAGAAACAAAGGCATTCAACAATTAAATAGAGAGAAAAAAAGAAGAAGCAAGAAACAAGATAGAGAAATCAAAATACTTAGGCCATTGACGAACGCCGAGTTCAGTAAGCTTAGATTCAGATGGATTCTTCTCAACTTTGATCCCCAGCCTCTCAGTAGCCATGGAATCTGCTCGAATTTGAAGAGACGGTGCCCTTTTCCCAAAGTACAAAGAAACGTTTGTAGGTTTGGTGAGGAGAGATTGTGGCTTTAAATTTAGTAATAAGAAGCCGTCCACAGCAGAAGCCATCCCAATTCCCAAGATCCCACCTTTTGATTTCCCTTACTTTTTGGGGTTCTCCTAGAGGAAAACCAACGGCCATATCAATTATCAACCTCATGTTCATAACTCTAATGGACTGCCACTTGGAATTGGTTCATCTACTCGTACCTTATCTTGTAAGTTGGGATTTTTTCTCTCTTTTTAAATAGTTTTGGGTTGAGTGAAAAAAATAATACTTATTTAGTTAAGTACGGATAGCAATTTAAAAAGGTGGTCATCAAGCCATATATTTATTTAGATGAATATGAAGGTCGACTTATTAGATCGATCATAAAGTTATAAGGTTACCAATCAAACCATAAGTTTACATGACTAAATATGGAGATAAAGATAAATTGCTAAAGTATAGTGGCTAACCTATAGGACAACCCGAGACGAAAATAAAGAGTATGCAAGTGTTAGTATTTTTGCACATGCTTAAGTCACTAATGAAATAAAGATCGAATAATGAGAAAAATGTTTTAACTAGATTGCACATTAGTAGTTGAGTGAGAGTTTATATGTTTAAGGTTTTAATACACAAAAAAAGAGTCCTTGAAAATGTAGATCCTAATTTTGAAAACAACTATTAGGAGTGAAAGAAAGAAAACATGTGTGTTTGTGATGATCAAATTAGTCCTTTTTATTTCTTATTTTAGTATGTGGTTAGCTCAAAAGGAGCTCGTTCACTAAGTTTTTATGTGAGATTAATTACAATTTCGAGTTTTTCAAGTTGGATTACAAGAAAACCTAATTAATATTCAAATCGATTCTCGAGTTCCATAACTTAGAATTTGGTTGATTTAAAACTCTCTGATTGTTATGATACTTTAGAAATATGTTTTAGACAAGATATACCTAACTCAACCTAAAGTTATGGATTAAGTTGGATTTGAATGAAACTTTAGTTCACTTAGACAAATCATTAGCTATCGACTCAAAAGTTTGTGTAAAGATATTACTGGTTAATCCAATCCAAGAGCACAAACTTTATGCTGGTAATCAGTGTGGATAGATACTATACTCAAGTCACAATAATTGATAGAAAAATTTGATCTTAACTCCTTTTTTCATATCTCTTTTAAATGCAAGAGTTGAGTAGTCAGGGGCTACAAAATAGTCTCAATACCAATTTACAAAAGCATTCAAGAATTTTTCATCCTTCAATACACAAACTTGTGATTGGGTTGTGGGTTTTAAAATGAATGCATTGATTGATTCATTCATTCATTGATTTAAAGAGTTGGAACTCTTTCAGCATTCCCTGAAATGACTGTGAGCAGATTGTTTCCAAAAGGATCACTCAAATGCTTTGCCAAATTCTCCACTGGCCCTTCTCCTGTCACATATGCTTGGAAGTAAAACCCTAGCATTGCAAACATTGCCAATCTTCCATTCTTGATCTCTTTCACCTTCAAGATTGCTGCCTGGTCTGGGTCGTCTGCTAACCCCAATGGGTCGAATGGCCCTCCTGGGTGAAGCTTGTCCTCAAAGTTCTACAATATTAACGTCCAAGAAAATATCGTTAGAAGAGTATGAATAGAAGAATCTCTTGATCTGATATCATGTAAAGTAATTATAGAATGTATGACGTACCAAGCCGTTGATGATTCTGTAGTATTCAGCGCCACCAACAAGAACAACCTCAGCAATGACGGCGACGATGAGGTTGATGGGAATGTTGTTTCCAAAGTAATTCAATGTGTTTCCATCAAGAAGTAGAGCTCCGGTCTGTATAGGCCAATAGTTCACATCCAAATCAGATGTATGATAACTATTTTTCGTTTTCTTTAGGTTTAAGTTAATTTCTTATATACATTTTGTTCGTCATCTCCCTTTTCTAGTCGAATTCTAAAAACAAAAATAAGTTAGATTATTATCCCAAACAGATTCTCATTTCTATATTTATTTGTTTGTTTGAAAAGACACTAAACTATTAAACGAGTTTTCATGAGATGAGAATCAACTATCATTATCAATCGGAGTCTAAATAGAGATGAAAATCGACCTTGAACCAGACAGCTTCGGGGCCACAGTTAGCGCCGAATTTGTTGAAGGCCTCAGGGATGATGAAACCAGCAGCTCCAAGCATAGCCCATCTTGCATGAATCAATTCAAATGCTTGGTATCTGCATGCCAAAAACACAAAAAGCACCATTTTTTCACTAAGCCTTCATATAACAATTGAACAAATTACTCTTCGTTTTGTAGATTAATAAAGATTTACTTACTTGGTGAAGTCTTCGGGCTTCTTGCTGAGTCCAAAGGGGTCATAACCATAGCTGTAACAAACCAAATAAAACAATGTGTTAGAGTTCAATTTCCATTGGAGCCTAAACATAGAACTACAATGATGAGGAGGATAAAAAAAAATTGAACCGTACTCGCCGGGGACTTCTCCGTTCAAGTACTCGGGGATCTCGGATCGGTCCAACAAACCATCTGGCAAGAAAATCCTTCTATCCGGCCCTAAATTAGTGTCGAAGAGCATAGTTAACATCAAGTTGAGAAAACATGTACAAACAAAAGATATGACCATTAGAGACTTGTTGTAAAAGAAATCATCCCATTTCTTGCTCTGGCAGTTATGTTGAACTTGAAAAAGAAGTAATTAAATTCAAACAAAATACTTAAAATAATTCAATATTACAAAAAGAAAACTCGATAAACTTGGTATATAATTAATTTCGAGCGAACCATTTTTATTGGAGTGGAAAGATGTAAATGGGTGGAAGTGGACTTACCATACCACTTGGCGAGCTCGTCGTTGACGGGAGAGGCAGCAGAGGGCTTTGGCTTGGCAGGTGCTGCGGGCTTCTTCCCGAAAAGCGCAACGGTTTTGAAGGTGGCGGGGGTAGAAGGGGAGGGAGCGGACCTGGAGGAGAAGCTAAGAGGGTTTCTTAGCATTTCAGAGACGCCGAGGGAGGCGGCGGCGGTGGAAGCAGCCAAAGAAGCCATGGTGGGGGGGATTGAAGGGAGGAAAGAAGAAAGAAGAATGAAGAATGTGTAAATGGTGAAGAAGAGATGAGGAGAAGGAAGAAGCTATATGGTTGGTGCTGGTGGATGTGGACATGCCACGTCGGATAGAGGTTTGTGATTGGTCTCATGAGCTCAGAAATCCAATGCTGTGTTGTGATTGGTGGAGAGTGGTGAGGTGGCAGATGTGGCCTTTAAGTTGGTGTCTCCGATTGAGTGATTTGGATAACGTGAGCTATCCTTAACAAAATTGTGCCATTTGGACATCAAGATTTTTGTTATGTGGTCATTCATTCGTAAATCGTAAATATACCTTTGCTTCTTTTCCAAAGGTCTATTTTAGACTTCTGTTTTTTTTATAGCTAATTTTGAAGTATTTAACAAATCTAATGTGTAGCTTTGGTTATGTGTATTGATGTGTAAACATAAATATAGCAAGTTTCTTTTAAAGTCATTTTTCACAAAGTTCTGTACTTGCTGTTCTAGACACGTATTATTGGTTGATTAAACAAGTTGATGAGTTATATTTGTTAGTAAAATTATAGCTAGCAATTATATAAAAAAAAATGGTGTGTTTTAAAAAATATAAAGAGAAAAAAGCCCACAATAAGAAATACAAAAAAAGTCGATAATTAATTGACACCAAGCATGCCCGTAAACATCTTCGTTTAGATTTGGTAGTAGAATTTGGTACACGTAATTGAATCATATCTTGATACACAATCATTTAGTAAAATTTAGCTATCTAATATGTCAATGATTTTTTTTTTTAAACGATAATAACCGTTTGAAAAAAATATTTTAAAAAATGAATATTTTATATTTGGTATATGATTGTCAACTAAATAACAATTTGAAAAACAATCGTATAAGTAGAGAAAGAAGGATGACGAAAAGAAATGACAAAGATGAAATATTTTTAAAAACATGACCAATCGTGGCTTTTTCATTTTGTTACACAACGGTAAATATTTGACTGGTTTGATATATTTATAAAAATTAATAAAAAAAATCCTAATTTTAAGTGTTATTTTTAAACTTTAGATATCAACATAAACATTTCAAAATATTAGAAAAAAAAAAAACCTAAGATTTTGAGGGTTAAATGAAATTTAATCCTATTGATATTTACCAGGTAACTTAAAAAACTATATGGAATACTTCTAACATATTGCAACTTTTAAACCTAACAAGATAAAGCACAACTTGACGTTTGTATAAGAACGACTAATGACCGAATTAGCAAAATTTCACCTTTTAACTACGGGCGCACGTAACCAATGCATACACACAATGATAAATCAGCCATCTAGGGACCTAAACTAATACATTAAGCATTTGGCATTTTAAGATTGCTCAAAACCCAATGCATATGAGATTTAGAGGTTAAATACATCTTTCTAAACAATTGTACATAAATTCTGCCTCTAAAAGCCGAAGTAATAACATACCATATGTCAGCCAGCACGTTTCTTTGTTCTTCAGTTTTGATTGTTGTTGTTCGTAATAGACTTGTACAATGTAATAACAAATGAGTAAAATTTCATCTTTTCCACTTGTCAATCTCCTTTGAAGTAGCTCGGATAAGTCTCTTTGTATTTAGGACAAGGTCGTCAACAAGCGCGCCGATATCGTCCTGACTGATGGATGACAAGTAAAAATGAAAGTCAAGAAATGTTTCATGAAGTCAGAGTACTGAAGTTCAATAGCTGCACAGATTATAAATGAAAATCGTGGAAATGTCATCAATCAGTTTCTAACTTTTCACTGTTAAGAAAGGCACTATTTAATCCTGTGCAAATTAGAGTATGATTTCAAAAGGAATTATTATTCTGACCATCCTATAAATGTAACCAAGATGGTAAAACGTAGGGTAGTTTAGTTTAACGATCTGGACAATCAACCGTTAGTTTCAATGATTTCACCCAGCCAACTGAGGTGGATAAGAAGATAGTGTCTCCCTAAGTCGAATGGGAACAAGAAAGAGAAGGATGTTAGTAATTTGAGCGACAAAAAAAACATTTCTCAAAGGTCAAGAGTGATATTCCTAACTTTTAAAAAGATATAGATATTTTAAAAACAAAATGGCAATTTTTCAAGATGAACGTCTAAGTTGACCCCAATTGATCTAGGTTATTGAAAGAAGATGAACTGAGTTGAAATGAAAAGATGGAAAGTGAATCACAACATAGAGTCCAAGCCACTGATAAGATTAATTGGGAAGAAGAGAGAATGCAGAGAGAAACTAAGCAAAAAGAGAGAAATGGGATAGAGAGTGGGAAGAGAGAGGAGAGAAAGAAGATAAAGAATGGGACTTTTCTTATTACAACATGTGGGGGGAAGGAATCTAACCTTGAGATTGATAGTACAATTAAAACTATTTTGAATCATCTATCATGGATTGCCACCTTAGTAAGTACATGTTATGTAAAAGCCAGGTCACCAAACCCACGAAAAAGTTAATTTTCCCTGACTTGTAATAATGCATAACTAAGAGAACATGGTAGTCACAAGTTGAAAACAGTTAGTTTTAGAACTTACTGAGGAAAAATACTTTGACGACCACGCAATACATCCCCAACGTTTGAGTATCTGCGTTTGTCATCTTGGGCAATACCCCTGCCAACACCATAGCCAAATCCTAAGCCAACTCCACATCCAGCACCAAGACCAAAGCCAAGCTGTAAGCCAGGAATTCCTGGACCAAATCCAGCACCTAGAGTGGAGAAATTTTTTAGCAAATTCATCTATTTAATTAGTTTCAATTAAACTAAACAAGGGTAGTTCACCACAGTATAAAGTGCAAAATAAAATTTCAACAATGAAAATATTTATTCATTGGCTGACACTCATGCCCTACCTTCTACCAAAACCTAAAATCCACAATAGCTTCTTCTTCTATGTGTTTATTTAAGTGTGCATGTGGGAGAACAAAGAATGCCTTATCATCCCAATTGCTACTGTTCCTTTTTTCTCATCCAGTTAATGTCTAGTGTCTACTATGAAAAAGAAAATCAATGGCGTTTCTTATAGACTAAAAGCCATACTATCACAAAGGATTGAGAGAATTTAATCCTCATCAACAATGGAGTGCTTTGTGAACTCCAATTTTTTAAGCCTAATACATTTCAAGCTTCTGGCACCTGAAAATCCTTCTAAACAGATAGATGGAACTTCAAATATGCAACCAAGTAACGCTTGTAGACTCCTAAATTGTGATAAATAAAATTCAACACCCACCCTCCGGACTAAAAGAAAAACCACCATAAAAGTTAACAAAACTGAATAATATATTTACAAGTACAAAAAAATGAAAAGACGAAGAGAAAAGGTGCTGGATGATAAACTTGTGAAAATGATTAAAGCTTTTCATATTTGATCACAATCATACAAACAAACATAAATACACAAATAAATGACACAACATCCGATTAAACTGCTTGAAGAAACTTAGTCCATAAATTTCACAAACTACAATACAGATTAGAATTCCTCTCGAGGTGTATCCATCAAAAGGCATGTCTGAAATTGTTGAATGATAAAGATGAAGCATGAAATACAATTTAAAAAAATATATATGTTAAAGATATACACTAACACCTGAATGAACTACATCCGGGCGCCATTTGGGGATTCATAATTGAGCTATTTTGTAGGAAAATTAGTTATTTTTCTTATTGATACACTTTATTCCTTTGAATGATTTTCAAACTATCCTAGAAAATAGCATTCCCTTTCTCAAGTCTAAACTCTAACACATTTGTGTTACCCATAGCATCTTTATAACGTTATTCTCGAAAAATACGTATGTCGTGATCTCGTATTGCGTCTCCTCCATCTTTGAGCTTCTTCAAAACAAAGTCAAATTATCCGTAAACTTGGGGAAAATATCACAGGGCTACAGAATTTCAGCAGCCAAACACTCATATTCTCTCAACCCAAATTCAGGAGACACGGACAACAGTCAAAGACAGTAGACGGCACAAATACAAATTAAAACGATAATCAGCCTAAACCAAACAAACATTTCAGACTAAATAACCCTCCAATTGAACAAGAAAACCTCCAAATAAAACAATCAGCAAGTTGCAGGGTGAAACAATCCATACGAAAAAACTTGAAATAACAAGTTAATTATGAGTAAAAGAAAAAAGGTGATGAAGAATTGACCTCCGACGAGGCCGATGCCAAAGCCGACGCCACAACCAACGCCGAGACCGAAGGCGGGGCCTAAATTTCCGAATCTGGAAGATTTAAGAACGGGAAGATTCCACAATAATCCCCTCTCATCTTCTCCGTCTTGGTTTCTGTTTCCGTTCATATTTCGTGGCATTTCTGATTTCTTTGTTCCTCTTCCTCCTCCTCCGAACGAATAAAGAATATGATATAAACAAATTAATTCAATATAACAATATAAAATAGTTATATACATAATTTTGTTTAAAAACCTTCTATTTTTATTTTTATTTTTTTTAAAGAATTTTATCTTTTCAATTTCATTTTAAAAAATACATTTCCAAATGTTACTAAACACTTCAATTTTTTAAAAATAATTTTCTAAAAATTTACATAACTCAATCATAAAATGTGGTTTTAGGTCAAATTACAATTTCTTCTTAAAAAACAATTAAAACTTTTAAAATAAAAAGTAATTAGAAACTTTTACGAGTAAAAGAAAATGTCAAACTATTTACGAAAAAAGAAAAAAAAATGTTAGATAGTGATAAGTTTCTATCAATCTAATTAGAAATAGTCTGACATATTTTTCTATGTTTAAATAACCTCGTAAAGTTTTTAATTTTATTCATGAATATATTTTCTAAAATTTAATAAAATAAACAATTTGTTTATGCAAATTCCCTCTAATTATGGAATTAGATTGCACTAATCGTGTTGATGCCTTTAATCACAAAGCTTGTGTTGTATGAGGTCGACGAGTGAGGTAGCTCATCATCTCGCTCATGCGATGGTGTCTTAGTGATAATTTTGAAATTAGTTTTGTACATCTCTCTTCCTCTTATCTAAATAAGTTGGTAGAAATTATTTTAATTTGGCCAGTTGATTCTCCTAGAAGCATGTTCCTCGAACTCCTGTTAGTTTTCGATACATATCCTTTTTGAAGGGAGAAAAAAATAAAATTGTTAGTCGTGTTGTAGTGAATTAGGAATGCATGACGAGATTAATGTAGCAAGACAATCGAGATTTATCTTTCTCCTTTGTCTTCGTGTTGGGAATCCGACTGCTCATTGAGTTGCCTGTTCTACTGGTATTTTTCTTTATTGAATGTGTGTGTGTATTTATACATATATTGAAAAAAGGAATATTAGAAACTGAACATTACAATGCATAATTCAATTTTAATATTTAAGATAAACATTACAATATTTTTCCAAGATTAAGATACAACAACATAAACCTCTTACATATAGGCTATAGTAAAAGTAAATCTTTTTCCTCTTTCCAGAACAAGACATGACATACAAGAGAATTGACAACAGTTGAGCGAACAAAGTAGAACTCTTTGTCGATAAAGCAGATTCAAATCGAAGCGTTTCTAGTTTAAAATCTGCAGTAATAGGGAAGAGTAACAAGAGAAAGTGTTTTCAACCTTCATGCATTAACAACGAGATTGGAGATACAAACCTCCGATCATCAAGAAAGATGTGAGTAATGCTCTGAGCGGTTGAGCTAAGCATGATAATAAGAAAGATAGTTGCTTGCGTAGTGTCTCTCTAGTTACAAGTTCATTGAGCTTCCCACTTTTTACTTAATGGTTATGAAGTTTTAAACTTGGGATCTTGAAAGAAGTAATACATGTCAATTGCTGCTGAAGTTATGCTCAGTTTGACAATCTACTTGAGCGGCTTCAGACCCTGTAAATTTCAAATTTTGGAAGACACGATCGATGGGTGTCAATTGACTTATGTTGAAAAATTAGTATGTGAGTGGTGCATATAAAATCTTTTGAAAAAAGATAATAAATGGTAACTATCATGATCTCATAAATAGTATGGTGTTACCTTGGACATCCTGATATCATTTACAGCCATTCTAAGAGCATCATCGGATAGGATTAACCTTGAAAGAGCACCGGTTGTTAACCTATATTTTTAAACGTTAAAATAACAATTAGAGTTTGCAACTAATATATATCACTGACATATTAAAAATGGGAAAGGTGAAGAATCGTTTTTGGACGATTGATCTAAATTGTAATTCAAGAGTTCTGATTGCATCAATTAATCCACCTCTCAATATTTAAGGTTATCTCATTTTGAGACATAATGGAAAAGAATAGACTAATATTTTAATGAACACCTTTTCTTCAAAAATTGAACTCCCTAACTAATGAGAAGAGAGACAAAGAGAGAGACAGCTTCTGTAGCTTCTCTCATGCCTTCCCCCACCTCGCAACAGACAAGATGGGAGAAGGAATGGAGATCAAAAGGAATGTCCTTCTGCAGAGCTAGTCATCAAACTAAGAAGCTCTCTCTAACCAAATTTGGTCTGCTTCCTTAGTAGGTGACCGATCAAATCCTTAAGTCTACTCTTCTTAATGAAAGCGATACCAACGTCCAAAGTAATAAAAGAAATGTAAAAGCTCCTTCCTCCTACTCATAGTGATCCCATGAAAGAAGCCTTCTTCAAGACACACAAGGCAAGGCTTCTGCCTTCAACTAGACACTTCCCGAGAAAATTATCCTCCAACATCTTCCAGAGGTCCAAACTCATTAGTCACTTCCCTCACGCCCTCGAAAAAATTGCCAATCTTCTTCATTCCCCAAAAACCATAAACCTACCAATGATACCCCTTCCACTAATCTCCATATCTCAACCATTATAACATCCACACATCAGCAGATTCAATTTCTTGATAAAAGCCCAATATTCTCACATAATTGAAACACTCCCATTCTCTGGATTTAACTGTGAATGCTAGCTCAGGTTGGAAACAAAGTAAAAAGAAACAAAGGATAACACATGAATAGCATACATACCCTAAAAGCTTAGCTGTGTCTGATACAGAACCATCAAGTGTGGAAATTAGATCCAGTAGAGCTTGCATGCCCTGGAAATTAAGCAATTCAGCTATCATTCATAATCTTCTCGTGTGTGTGTGTGTGTGTGTGTGTAAATATATATTCTATTTAAACACTTTGCTGATTGTTCAACTCAAGTTACTTGTTTAAAACTCGAATGTTTTTACTGCTTCATCAGAAGTTTAGTCTATGTTTTACATTATGGTTTGGTTTGGCAAGTTTGCAGTTTTTATTTTTGTTTCATCTCATGTAGTTTGAGCATTAGACTCATTCATTATTTCAATAAATCTTGTTTTCATTTCAAAAAAGAATTTTATGTATCTTAAAGAAAATCAAATCATAAACGCACACTCATATGCACATATAGACATATAGAAAGAACTAGAAAAGAGAGATACCGGCAGAAACTTAGAATTGTTAGGACCAATTTGAGGGCCACATTCCGGTGGCCTAACAGTGGACTTAAGAGGAAGAATCTGAAGAAGCTCTGGGGGAGGCGAATAATCTTCAAGATCCACAGGGTTCCTAACTGAATTCAATACATCAACACATGAAATGAGAAATGAGATAAAAAACAAACAAACAAACAAATAAACATCTAATAAATAATCCATCGCACCTTTTAGGGCCAAGAGAGCACGAAGACGAGCTAAGGCACTGGATCGATTCTTATGCTGGGATCGATCCTCAACAGCCTTGGCAATAAAGGGCCAAAGAATTTAACTTCAGAGCAAAAGAAACAGAAGTATATCAATGAAATTGATTGTATGTATGAAACAAATATGAACCTGAGCAATGATACCAGTGGGAATGTGCTTCAAACGAACAGCAGACTCGCGCTTGTTGCGGTGCTGACCGCCGGGACCCGACGCCTTGAACGTGCCCATTTCGCACTGTTTCATCAGCTCTTCGTCGGACAAAACTAAGTACTGTTTGCCATTACATACTGAATTTGCATTACTGGAGCTGCAATTGAAACGCAAGGAGTTGAAGAAGAAGAAAGAGCCCTCGAATGGACGATGCCGAAGCCGAAATGTATAATCGAACCTTGCCCATCGGACGTTGCTTGCTATCGGAGAAGGAAATCCAAGAATCTTAGCGGAACTCCATAGCATATTTGCGTTTGCCATTTTCTCAGTTCACAAAACCAATTTGGAAATTGCCTACTTTAAGGAACATTTTTAAAAAAAAAAAATCAGATAAAATTATTTAAAATATTTATAACATCGAAAACTGATAGATATTGGAATTAGATATTGATCGGAACAAATAAAATTATTCGATATATATGCAAACATGTAAGATCTACTTGCTTATTAGATTGAAAGTCGTCCTAACAAATGAACACAGAGTCCCTTGTCTTTACTTGTATACGAAAATTCATCGATCATCTAAAAAACAATAGTTCTCATTTAAGTACATTTAATTTGAGTTTCTATGATCGAGCCACTGAAAAGGAACGTGAAACGTTATTGGTATAGGTAGTAGCTTTTTAATTAAATCTTTCTTAACCTTACTTTTGATTACTTAAGATCACTAGTTCACATATTCATTCACGTCTCATTCCTAAATGCATGGCCTTACAAAAAAAAATGTTTTATAAATTTGCAAACTTTAATTGAAAATTTACAATGAAAAAATTAATAAGTACAATTAAATTACTAACGGTACAAAGAAAAATAATTTTCATAAATATAACCAAACTCCAACAAAATCAACAAACCCAGTAAGCCGACCATTTTTTTTTTAATATTAGAGGTTTGCACTCCCTTTCTATCTTCTTTCTACTTTTCCATTTGGTTTAAGATCGTGTACTAATTGAACAAAAATAGTAGGTTTAGCCAAATCCCAACCATATTAAAAAAACTGCTCAAATATAAACGATCATGTATAAAAAATGTTAAAAAATAGTTTAGATTTGGATATGTACCAAATATATATTACGAGCACAAGTGGTAAATTAATCGCATTTGACTATGCATTTTTTGTATTTTTCATTCTGGGTCTCTAGTTTTTTTCCGTTTTAAAAATTGTTTTGGTTCGTTATATTTTTCAAAACAAACCCCTTTTCTTGGGAAAAAATGTGTGTTTACTTTATATTTAAAAAACACACAAATCTCTAGTCATTTAACAAAAAAAATCCTTATCCTCTAAAAATCAAACTAAATTGATTTGAAAAAAAATAATGTATTAACAAAAGTGAAAGCTTGAGCGTACTTAAATATTAAAGAATTTAAGAAAACTTTATTTAAATGAAAAATATGAACACAAAATATTTTGTATTTGATATTTAATTCACTACGTATAGAATTATTAAATAACTCTAGATATTTAATTCACTGCGTAGTTCATTATTTAGATACGCTATACTTCCTGCCGCACTAGCTGATATAGACTAGTCAACAACCCAATTTAATGATTTCAACAAACTTCAACAAAAATGAGGTTTGAATTGTTGCAGTCATTTCAGTAAACTATCGAAATATACAAATAGATTGAAGTACGGAAAAAATTTACCTTGAATATATTCAACAAATTGTTGAAATGAAGATGCAAATGGAACATCCATCCCAATAATGCGATAATCGTGATATTGGAAAGTTTCAATCCATCTACCATAAAAAATAGTCTTTGCTCGTTGTAAAGCTATAACAAAAACTTATTCGTTATCGTTCTTTTATTGTCTTCTAGTTGTATAACTTACAAACTTTTTCAAATGCTAATATATGTATTACATAGAATATAATTAACATACAAATCATGTTAAACAAATAAGGTATAATCTAAAGATTAATTTAATACAACATTAAAATAATAAAAATGAATGAGATAAATATAAATATTTCGAAATCTTATTAAAAATACATATTTTTGAATAGTTATTAAAAATAAGTTTTTTTCTTCTTCCAAATCTAACCAAAAAAGATAGTAACAATATTTCAAAATTACCTTAATAAATAAATATATAAAAATTTATGAAAGATATATATAATTAATTTAATAAAAGTTTATCGGTAACTATCATGGATAGAATCTAAAATTTGATATATCTATTAAATATTTTAATTTATTTTACTATTTTTAAAATGTCCGACTATATTAATAGTAGGGTCTAAATCATAACGATTCTTAATATCTATTTAAGTAATTCATAATATCTTTTTGTGGTATGTTATAAATATTTTGTCAAATTTACTATTTTTTACAATTTTCTAATATATAGTTATACTTGAAAATGTTTTTTCTTGCTATATTCATGAGTAAACTTCTATCATTCATAAACTTGTATTATACATCCTATTACATATTAGAGTTTATCAACAATATAGCTATATTTGTAATTTGTTTTTGAAAATTATTATGCGTTAATAATTTGAATTTGATTGTTGTATATTTGCGAGTGCAAAAATTATGCTAAAAAAAAACAGAGAATGCATCACGTCTCGAGATTTTACCACAAAATTAAAGATGAAAGAGAAGATGATTTGTTATAATTAATATAAGCCAAAAGAATATTCATAATTAAGGAAGAAATGTATGTTTATATGCGTTCACTCCAAGTTTTTCCTACAAGAACTTCAACTTGAGTGCTAAAACAACGTTGCAATTACAAAATTATTTGAAGAATTTATGAAGACTAAAATTAAAAAAAAAAAAAAAATGTTCAAAATTTTGGTTATTCATGGGGTCATCGTCTTTCATGGAGTGGTTGCAGCAGGTGATTGAGCTTTGGGAGCAAGCGGAGAACAAATAGGAGGGTTTTGTTTTCCAGTAATAGTGGGCTTCACATTTGCGCATACAGAAGTAAATGGGACCTTCGTTCCCAGTGTATGTGAGGTCAATGTCAGCTAACTCCACACCTTCACATGGATTACTTGAACTACACACAAGAGTTACTGCCTGTGCATTTCCAGAAGTACCTCTGATATTCTTGAAAACTCACCTTGCTGATCTTCACTTTAGATGGTATCTGAAAGAAAAACCAAGAAACAAGGCATGAGTTTTGGTTGAAACAAATAAGGATCAAGTACTACTGTTGTTGCATAACCAGCCCTGATGATCATCACGATCAGTACCTGTTTATTGCATTTGTTATATGGACAATATTCTTGATCTATCATAATGGGATTCGAGACATTATTCATAACTATATCTTCATAATGCATGTCCGAAGCTACTCCAGCAGCAGGTGAAGCTGGCCATGTTTTAATTCTTAACCCACTTGTTGTACCAGTTATCGTACAATTCTTAACTTGAAGTCCCTCAACTGGTTCTTCAGCATTATACCTTCCTAGACTTCCTACGCTTATGCCATGTCCAGGCCCACATGTCACATTTGTGATTGTTACTTGTTTGCTTCCATCTCCAAGTGAGATGCAATCGTCTCCAGTACCGATGTTTGAGTTTAATATATTAATTCCAACACAACGCCCGAGGTGAATTCCATCAGTGTTAATGCTAGTTCCTGGTGCATTTACATTTACGTTTTGGAGGGTAAAGTTATTGGCACCCGAGTACTTGGATATGGAAGTTCTTGCTATCTTTAGAGGTTATGCCACTCACAACTGAATTCTTTATAAAGCTGAACTTCAAACTCTGTATATTTCAACAACAAAAAAAAGTCACTAGTTAACATACATACATACATTCATACGTATTATTTAGTCTTTGAAAAGATCAAGAACTATATATGAATCAAAATTAATTAGTAAGAAATTAGGCGTGGTTAAATTATTAAGTTGATCATTAAAGTACTACTGTGCTTTACCATGGGCATTGGTGCACATTTTGGGTTTTTATGACAATCGTTGCTTTCCCAAGTTTTTTTTCCTTGCCCATCAAAAACTCCACCTCCTGATACTGACAAATCATTGACATACTTGAAATGAACCCAATCTTCACCTTTTAGATCTGGTGGTGCTAGCAATGTTGCTTGTACTTGCATTTCGATGGGAGTACTTGTGCATTCACCTTTTAACTCAATTGCACCTAAGGTGTAAGTCCCGCTAGGAATAATTACTTTTACTTGGACCCGCTGATGCACAAGCTTCCTTCCATGCAGTTGCCAAAGCCTGTTTAAATTAAAATCTCAAACATAATCAGCCGCGCACGATCCATCATTGAACGATGATATATATATATCATTTGATTTTTACCTGAGTGATATCAGCATTGGGTTTAGCACCGTACTTTGTCACATCAAAAACACGCCACCAGCACCACCACTAGAATTGGCGGCGGCAGTAGGTTGGACGGTGGCACCACCACTAGAATTGGCGGCGGCAGTAGGTTGGACGGTGGCACCACCAGGCTGGGCAGCGGCACCACCAGGTTGGGTGGCGGCACCAGTACTAGATTGGGCAGTCGCGATGGAAACATATAATAGTAGGATGAAGGCGATGAGAGCAGTGATGATGTTGAAGTTGATTATACTCATCTTGTTGTTTGTTGTTGTTGTTTCTTCTTCTTCTTCTTAGATCCTTATATGATTCTTAATTTATATGATCTGTTGTGTTCTTGAGAAGTGGGTATTTATAAAGTAATTAGGGAGTAATCAAATACCATTCAAAATTAGTTTCTATTATTAGCTTTCTCCATTACCCCAATTATGCATAACTAATTTTGTGCTAACTTTTGTCAAAACTATACCAATCTATTTGGTGTCTAAGATTAATTGCCATTTCCCTTCACCAAAATTTACTCCATAAATTTCTCTTATATTATCACTCGTTCAAAAGTGTTTCTTTCATTGGTTGAAATTTATTAGTTCATTGCCTTAATCTTATATTTTTTAAACCTAATTAATCTCTAATCAGCCACTTGGTTTGAAGTAGGAATGGGGCCATGCATGATTTAAATAACTCGTATTCGAGTTCTATTTCTCTAGATAAAATAATTAGGTAGAAGACTAGAAGTAGTTTTGGATGATATGTAATACTCACACGAACATATGTTCAAAAACACTTTCATTATTTGTAAACGTAACATTAATTCATACCAAAATGAGACATTGAGAATCTACAAACTTATTACTGTCTACTAAAAAATCATACGGTGTATTTGAAAAGAAAATTATTGTATTTGTACATTTTGTTTTTAGCTTTATTTATTTTATATTTTTCCAAAAAATATTATTTACTTTTTTAGGATTAGTAATTTAATTTTACCTATTAATTTTTTCTTTTTATTGTAAATTTTCGATTAAAGTTTGCACACAATTTATAAAAAAAGAAAATTTTAGTCTACTCATCTCTTGTAAGGTCCTGAGTGTAAGAGAGGGATGTGAATGAACAAATATCAAATATGAATGAGAGGGATCCTGATGATTTAAAAGTAATATTAGTACAACAAAAATGGTATACGACCACAGTTATTTTCTGTTACGAATAATTCGTGACAGTTATTTACAGTTATAGTATTGGAAGTCATGGAAAGTCCTTCAATGACAGTTTTATCAAATATGAATGAGAGAGTTCTGAGTTGAAGGACTTTCCATGACAGTTTTAAAAAACTGTCACAACAAGTTTTTTCATGACAGAAAATAAATGTCGTTAATTACTATTTTATGCAACAAATAACTGTCATCATTTGCATTTAAAAAAATTATGGAGTGTAATGAATTAATATATTATGACATTTATTTTATGTTGCAAATTTCTCAATTACTACCGTTTTCCCTATTCTTTTTGTCACTCCGCCATTACACGAACCGTTTGAATGATAATAATGTTATAATACATAACACCCATGTAGAAAAAAATGGTCGACACTTTAATATATATACACTATAATACACTTTGCAACATTCGTACATTTTCAATCAAGTTTGAACAATTTACAAGTATGAAATTACAACCTTTAATCAAAACCAGTGTAAATACATCATAATACATATAACATGATTTTTTGTACAAGCATAAACAATTAACCGATAATCCTTCACCTCTGAAAATATTTTTTGTTGCTTGATCCATAGTCATGTAGTCATGAGTTTCAATCTGAAAAAAAGATGTACAATTGTATAGTTAACAGTTTTACATAATAACCAAATTTATACACATAATTTCCAGTATGTATGTCCATTATATATAATTTTGGAAGAAAAGCATTGCATCCTTGAAATAAATTTACATGTCTATTCTTCAAAGTCAAGGAAAAGCCACAAAGAAAGATGAGACTATACCGTGATGTGGTAGAGTAGCACCATAGCAATCCATAGTAACTAGTTGTTTCAACAATAATCTATGACAAAGATGACGAAAGAAGAGTATTCTGTTACCATGGACAAGTTTGAAGGCTCTGTGACTGCACCCATAAAGAGAGTGATGTTTGGACGTCATAGACATTTCATTATGGCAACCTAGAAATGCATAAAAGTGATTGGACCTACTGAATGGTTACTTGCAAGTAGAGCACATTGTTCCAAAATTGGCTTCAAAATATTATGGGGTTAAAAATTTGGACATGTACCTCCTAAGAAACTCATCAAACCGTTTTGCATGAAGATCTTCTTCCATCAGAATCTTCACAACAACATCCTAAAATTTTCAACGCACACATAATTAGTCCTAATCACGTATTAACAGATAATGTCATGAGAATAAAAGAGCAAGTATATTTTGAACATAGAAAAAGACTTCATACCCTTCTAGAAGCAAACGTTTTACTCAACCAAAAAAATGATGAAAATGACATATTTTGAATAAGAAAATCATACCTCTCAGCATCATTTCATTGATATATGCTCCGTCCAAATAAACTGTATAAAATACATGAGTAGACACTATCTTTTTTAAGATGATTAATATGTATGAGTGTAAAATGTTTACCTCCTATTTTTGAAGTGATGTCACTGCTGAAAGAACGAATTTTATATCGGATCGATATCTTGCTTCGTATTGGAGACATTTGGAAGCAAGATCGATCGACTGGATTGCATCATCATCTCCATATTGTCCTTCCAAGAGAGAGAAAGGAAGAAGGAACAGACGACTTACCGGCAGAGGAGGTTTCATCGTTCGTAGATGAGGTTGTGACGACGCTGGAGTGAAGAGACGGGCATGAGCGGACAGTGGCAAGATCAGGAGTCGTCTGGAGATGACCTTCTTTGCGTGAGGATTTTGAAAAATTTTAAGATTTTAGGCTTTTAGATTTGGAGATTTGTGTGAGGATTTGAGGGAAAAACTTTAATTAACTTTAATTTTTATTTAAAATTAATTTTATTTTAATAAATTATTTTATTTATCTTCTATGATATCAAATAACTGTCGCGAAAAGTATTATTAAAAAAATTCTGTCTTTTCCCGCCAAAAACACGTTTTTTACATTTTGTGACAGTTTTTTTCCTCCCTCCATTTTGTGATATAAATAACTGTCGTAGTAGATGATTTTTCTTGTAGTGTACGAAAGATTTAAAAGAATTGAAAAGTTAGGTATCACAAGGTTACATCTTTCTTTTTAGTGGCTTGATCATAGAAATTGATCCAAAGTTTAAGCGTACTTAACTTGAAACTATTGTATATTAGATGACCTATGGATTTTTTCCAAATGACCCATGTTGGTTTGTGGGAACACTTATACTCTAATAAGCCTTTAAGACAAGCAGGTGTTACATGTTTACAAAATCTAAATGATCGTGTACCAATATTCCAACAATTTTTTTCAATATATTTTATATTTGTTACACCAAATCTAAACCAATATTCAACTATTTTTGTTCCGATCTTGAACCAAATAACATTTTGAGAAAAAATACAAGATTTATAATTGATTGAAAACAAAGATAATGACTATTAAAAAATATAAAAGAAGAATAAATGGAGAAGAGGTGAAGAAAGTTGATAAAAAAGAAAGGACATACAAATGCCAAGTGTTCACATGAGATTTCCAAAGAAATATAATTCGTAGAATTGAATTTTTTATATTGATTTGTATGGTGGATACAATTTCTAATAAGGAAATTACAATTGATAACCATTTCAACAATAATAATTAAGGATATAACAAAATTTTAAAAAAATTGCAAATATAACAAAACTATCACTAGTAGACTTGTATCGTTGATAGATTTCGTATGATCTATCAGTGATAGACCAATATTTGCAACATGGTCTATCGGTGATAGACTTATATCATTGATATTATTTGACAAATTTTGCTATATTTGCAATTTTTAAAAAATGTTGCTATATACTTAATTATTTTGAATCTAATTGCTAAATTTGCTACTATCCATTTCTAATATTTACCCTTTAATGTTTTCTCTCTAATACAAATTTATATGTATGTACAGGTTTTCACAACATGCTGACAGCATGTGCCGACAAACATTTCCTTGTCGTTGATGTGATCTGCATTGGGGAAAGTATCCCCAACCTACCTAATTATTTTATCTAGAGAAATAGAACTCGAATACGAGTTATTTAAATCATGCATGGCCCCATTCCTACTTCAAACCAAGTGGCTGATTAGAGATTAATTAGGTTTAAAAAATATAAGATTAAGGCAATGAACTAATAATTTCAACCAATGAAAGAAACACTTTTGAACGAGTGATAATATAAGAGAAATTTATGGAGTAAATTTTGGTGAAGGGAAATGGCAATTAATCTTAGACACCAAATAGATTGGTATAGTTTTGACAAAGTTAGCACAAAATTAGTTATGCATAATTGGGGTAATGGAGAAAGCTAATAATAGAAACTAATTTTGAATGGTATTTGATTACTCCCTAATTACTTTATAAATACCCACTTCTCAAGAACACAACAGATCATATAATTAAGAATCATATAAGGATCTAAGAAGAAGAAGAAGAACAACAACAACAACAACAAGATGAGTATAATCAACTTCAACATCATCACTGCTCTCATCGCCTTCATCCTACTATTATATGTTTCCATCGCGACTGCCCAATCTAGTACTGGTGCCGCCACCCAACCTGGTGGTGCCGCTGCCCAGCCTGGTGGTGCCACCGTCCAACCTACTGCCGCCGCCAATTCTAGTGGTGGTGCCACCGTCCAACCTACTGCCGCCGCCAATTCTAGTGGTGGTGCTGGTGGCGTTTTTGATGTGACAAAGTACGGTGCTAAACCCAATGCTGATATCACTCAGGTAAAAATCAAATGATATATATATATCATCGTTCAATGATGGATCGTGCGCGGCTGATTATGTTTGAGATTTTAATTTAAACAGGCTTTGGCAACTGCATGGAAGGAAGCTTGTGCATCAGCGGGTCCAAGTAAAGTAATTATTCCTAGCGGGACTTACACCTTAGGTGCAATTGAGTTAAAAGGTGAATGCACAAGTACTCCCATCGAAATGCAAGTACAAGCAACATTGCTAGCACCACCAGATCTAAAAGGTGAAGATTGGGTTCATTTCAAGTATGTCAATGATTTGTCAGTATCAGGAGGTGGAGTTTTTGATGGGCAAGGAAAAAAACTTGGGAAAGCAACGATTGTCATAAAAACCCAAAATGTGCACCAATGCCCATGGTAAAGCACAGTAGTACTTTAATGATCAACTTAATAATTTAACCACGCCTAATTTCTTACTAATTAATTTTGATTCATATATAGTTCTTGATCTTTTCAAAGACTAAATAATACGTATGAATGTATGTATGTATGTTAACTAGTGACTTTTTTTTGTTGTTGAAATATACAGAGTTTGAAGTTCAGCTTTATAAAGAATTCAGTTGTGAGTGGCATAACCTCTAAAGATAGCAAGAACTTCCATATCCAAGTACTCGGGTGCAATAACTTTACCCTCCAAAACGTAAATGTAAATGCACCAGGAACTAGCATTAACACTGATGGAATTCACCTCGGGCGTTGTGTTGGAATTAATATATTAAACTCAAACATCGGTACTGGAGACGATTGCATCTCACTTGGAGATGGAAGCAAACAAGTAACAATCACAAATGTGACATGTGGGCCTGGACATGGCATAAGCGTAGGAAGTCTAGGAAGGTATAATGCTGAAGAACCAGTTGAGGGACTTCAAGTTAAGAATTGTACGATAACTGGTACAACAAGTGGGTTAAGAATTAAAACATGGCCAGCTTCACCTGCTGCTGGAGTAGCTTCGGACATGCATTATGAAGATATAGTTATGAATAATGTCTCGAATCCCATTATGATAGATCAAGAATATTGTCCATATAACAAATGCAATAAACAGGTACTGATCGTGATGATCATCAGGGCTGGTTATGCAACAACAGTAGTACTTGATCCTTATTTGTTTCAACCAAAACTCATGCCTTGTTTCTTGGTTTTTCTTTCAGATACCATCTAAAGTGAAGATCAGCAAGGTGAGTTTCAAGAATATCAGAGGTACTTCTGGAAATGCACAGGCAGTAACTCTTGTGTGTAGTTCAAGTAATCCATGTGAAGGTGTGGAGTTAGCTGACATTGACCTCACATACACTGGGAACGAAGGTCCCATTACTTCTGTATGCGCAAATGTGAAGCCCACTATTACTGGAAAACAAAACCCTCCTATTTGTTCTCCGCTTGCTCCCAAAGCTCAATCACCTGCTGCAACCACTTCATGAAAGACGATGACCCCATGAATAACCAAAATTTTGAACATTCTTTTTTTGTTTTTTTTTTTAGTCTTCATAAATTCTTCAAATAATTTTGTAATTGCAACGTTGTTTTAGCACTCAAGTTCAAGTTCTTGTAGGAAAAACTTGGAGTGAACGCATATAAACACACATTTCTTCCTTAATTATGAATATTCTTTGGGCTTATATTAATTATAACAAATCATCTTCTCTTTAATATCTTTAATTAAGATTGAGAGCATGTGTTGAGAGAGGTTGAAGAATCTATATAAGAAGTCGAATTTGTAAGTTTCCTATACATTTAATGGGTTGGTTCTTTGCCAATGCCTTTACATTTTATAGCATGGTTTTTGTTTATATAAAAATTGGAATGGGTCACAATTTATACCCTATATTTTGTAGGGTCGAAAAACTTAGGTGCATCGAACTACATTTACCTTTTGTGTTACCTGACTATATCATCCAATAGAAACATGCCATTTGACACTTTTTTTAAAAAAAAAGAAAATTACATTAATGACATAAAAATTAAAAAAAAAAGCAGCTGATAGCACGTTTTTTTTACATATTGAAAATATGAAAAATAAAACATGTAATTAAATATATATATCAGCTATTGGAAGGCTATAATCTTTTAAATTTTTTATTTTTGCAATTTAAAGAAGGAAAATTGCAATGAATGATTATTTTAGCAATAATAATTAAGGATACAGCAACATTTTAAAAAATTTGCAAATATAGCAAAACTATCACTGATAGACTTGTATCGCTGATACACTTCATATGGTATATCAGTGATATACCAATATTTGCAACATGATCTATAAGTGATAGACTTATATCATTGATAGAATTTGACAAATTTTGCTATATTAGCAAATTTTTTAAAATTGTGCTATATACTTAATTAATTTGAATTTAATTGCTAAATTTGCAACTATTCCTCTAAAAAATGTAGTGACATGGATCATATTATCATAATTTTTTTTTGCTATTTTTGCAAACGCCGTCCTTTTAAAAAAAAAAAATTCTTAAGATGGTTCATCCACGGGTGTTTTTTCAAGAATAATAAAAAATACAAATTATTTACATTTTATGGAAAAAAAGTCACTAGAGGACAAAAACTCTTTTTTTTAAAAAAAAAATACGATGGGTCAACAGGTGCACCCGGACATCTTCGTTAGGTGGACATCCTCTTAGCACCCTCATCTTACCCGCTTCATTAGAATAAGAAGCGGAAGAGTACAAGGGCCAGAGACAAACCCGGTAGTTATACAAAAGCATTTAAATTCAAAACAATAGTGCTAGCGTGATAATTTTTAAAGAAATAAGATCTACTAGCCCATAAACATGTGAGCTTTTTGACATCTTCCCAAATATTTTGAGTAGTCTATCCTTATTTTGGAATATCCTTTTATTTCTCTCCAGTCATATGATCCATAACGCAGCAGCAATTTTGAAAATGATGATGCCTTTTTTGCTTTTTCGATTTGTGCTGCATATGTTTTGGCACAATGAATATTAGTGAAATGGTTATGCCAATTGGTCAGATTTTTTATTTTTTCCCAAATCACCTTCGTGACATCACAATTGATGAATATATGATTGATGTCTTCTGAATGCTTTTTACAAAGGTAGCACCAATTTGGATTTAGGCAACAATTTGGAGCTTCTCAGCAGTATTGATACAATTATGCAAGATTGTCCATAAGCAAAACTTACACTTCTTCGGAATTCCAGTCTTCCATAAATTTTTAAAGGTGTTTGAGTTGATGTTATTTTCATCTCTTTGGTCCATAATGTGGATGACTTTTTTCTTTTGTGGAAGCAATTGTGAACTGCCCATCGTCATTCAACTTCCATTTTGGCATGTCAGTACCTTGAGATGAATTTAGAGAAGGAAGCAAGGATTTCAATTCCGACCATTGTTGTATTTCAATGCTCATTAGTGATCTTCCAGGGTGTATATCCCATTCATGAAGTTGTCGATTCCACATATCTTTCACATTTCCATTTTGGAGATTTGAGAGGTCGAAGAGACGAGGTTTGTATAGAGAGAGCGGGAAATTTTCATTCCAAGAGTCATTCTAGAAGGAAATTTTATCTCCATTGTTGAGTTGCCATTTGACATTTGCCGAGGACCAGTCAATCCCTTTGATAATGGATCTCCAAGGCGCCTTTAAGCTGCTGTATTTTCCTTTTGTATGAAATCCACTGATATTGTCCATTGTGTATTTGGCAGAGATTAGGTTTTTCCATAGAGGTTGATTTTCGGAGGTGAAACGCCAAAGTCATTTGCTTAGCAAAGCAAAATTTGTGTCAGTGATCTTGTTGATACCTAAACCCCCTTTGTCTTTTGGAGCTGTAACTTTTGTCCATTTTAAGAGATGATAATTATTGTCTTCTTTGGGATTTTTCCATGAGAAGTTCCTCCATATTTTCTCAATATTTTTACATACACCAATAGGAGCCTTAAAAGTAGATAACTGATATGTGGGAAGACTTTCGAGGGTTGTATTGATGAGGGTCAATTTGCCACCTTTGGAGATGTAAGAGTATTTCCAGTTGCTGAGGTTTTTGTTGATTTTTTCAGTGATATTATCCCAAAAAATTTTAGATGTGGGCTTGCCTCCCAAATGAACACCCAAGTGATTTGTTATATAGCACTATTATATTTTTTGTAATTTTTAAAAAATGTTGATATACGCACATAGTTTTTATCCCTAAAAGTGCTACCCATTGCACTTACTTAATATACGTAAATGGATAGCTTCATGTGGACTATTTTATTTATTTATCTATTATTATTATTTATATAAAGACAATAAAGTTGAGGGAGCTCCCTAGGCCTATACCAAATCCGCCGATGTTTCGAAGCGCAAAACTGTCATCGAAAAAGTATCTTATGCGTCAGAAGATATACATTTTTCTCTGTTTTTCGGTAGTATAGAACACCCAAACGATCTCTTATTGAATAAGATATATAAATGGATTGGATTACTATTCAAATAACCCTCATTTTAATTATTGATGATCTTCACATACATACAAGATACTAAATCATACCAAACATCTAAAACCTTGAAAGAGTCATGAAGTTGGAAAGTATATATGTTCAAAGCTATTAATTGACTTTTGATTCTTTTAGTACATATTGGACACAGAATCCAATGCCTTTGGAATCATAGCTTTTAAAATATTGATTATTCTCTAAAATTTTGCACTGCATTAACGTTTTTATTTCATAAATCACTTCTCAAACGATATTGATCCTAAACCCTAAACCCTAAATCAAACGTTAATGAATACATTTGTACTAATACATATTTATCATCCCATAAACATGGACAAACAGTAAAACTATGTTGACATCGAAGGTCCAAATTCTCATATTGAACGTATATTATTAAAAACTACATATAGTTAAAGAAGTTAATAAGAATTATAATACGATTGAAGTGAACTTCTTATTATTTCACAGATGAGAATAACATATAGGTTTAAACATAAAAACAATATGTCACATAAGGTAGTGTTCAATTAACAAAACAGAACCCCATGATCATCCCATATTGCAAAATAAATTAATAGGTCTACTGCTATTCAAAACTAAACGGTACTTAACACGACCTGACCTTCGTGGAGAGGTTAAAGTTTCGAATGTCCAATCTGGAAATGTTAGTATCTTATAACTATGGAATAAAGATATTAAATAAAATTTCTTTTCGTGCTTTCTTCTTCTTTACAAGCTAAGGACAGAGCATCTGATGCATTTGACATCATATCTTTAATTTTGAACTTGTGATATATGTCTGCTTTTGATGAACCATGGAATAAAGGTACTAAAGAAAATTTTCTTTCCCCTTTTTTCAACTCCCTCAAATTTCGAACTTTAACATTTATATTTCACTTTGGAACTTTAACATTTATATTTCACTAAGCAGTTCTAAGTGTCGCCTATCATTGATAGAAGTTTTTTTAAGTATATAAACGTGGATGAAGATTTGTGAACTCTTGACCTCTATGTTTTTAGGTACAACAGATGTTCGTTGAGTTAAAACCTTTGATCACTTTGATTTTGAATTTTGTGTCAAGAGAATATTTAAGTTCGTAGTATTTATCCAACTATCATCTTTCAAAACCTCAAAGATAATCGACGTGTATTTTTTTACTTGAGGTCGATGGTTCAAATTCTTATATCCACTTAGTTATACAAAAAACAATATGTCACTGTAAATATATACATTATCTTCAGAAGGAGTAAAGAACAAACAATACAAATACATCAACATTCAAAATGAGCATAATTCAATAGTAATTAACATGTATTTTTTATTTAAAATTAAAGTTTAATTTAAATTTAATCCCTAATTCCATTGTACAAAAGTTAATTTAACCTATTTTACTAAAAAAAAAAACAATGTGGTAAAGAAGTTAATATAGGACGTAGAATATAATAAAGAGAAATTGTAAAAATAGTAAATTTGACCAAATAATTACAATAAACTATAACAAAATTTTAGATTCTATCAATAACAAACATTTGATAGCAGTGACATTCTTCTATCAATAGCATTGATAATCTGTGATAAAAGTCTATCAATTTCTATCATTGATAGAATCCCAAAATTTTGCTATATAGCTTGTAAATATTTTAATTTATTTTGCTAAATCTATTGTTCCAAAGAAGAATCGCAACGATAAAAATTAGCTAGATTCAAAATATTGATATATATAACAACTTTTTTTAAAAAAAATTACAAATATAACAAAGTTTGTTAGAGTCACTCAACCACAGGAGTCTTCCATTGATCATAGATCATGTTAAGCGATACTATGCAAATTAGTTTATCTTAAAATTGTTGTCCATTATAATTACCATATATCTCATGTTGCAAAATAAATTAATTGGATTATCCAAATGGGTGTTTACTTTTTCTATCTGGATTGATGATGTCCACCTAAGGTACATTGTATCGAATAAGAATTTTGGAGATAATAATTAAAACTATAGCAACAAAAAAATTGTAAATATAACAAAATCTATAATTGATATAGTATGAATTTAATTACTTATATTCAACTATTCCTATGTTTATAGTTGAAATGACTATAAAATATCTTCAAACTATGAATGAAATGTATTAAGTAAAATTACTTTTGGTGGTGGTTTATAGTGAAACTATGGATCAAAGGTATTAGTTAGAATTACTTTTAGTGCTTTATAGTAAAGATGAAGGACTAAGCATCCAATACCTTTTGACATCTTAATTTTCTTTTTAACATGTGATTATGTCCTATGGGTACTTTTCTTCCTTTTTTTGTTAGTCTAAAGAGGGATAAAAGCACAGACTTGAGTTCGTAATTGTATTGTACGTTTAAAATTATTTTTATTTTTTTAGAAAATGGATAGAAATGGTAAAAAAAGAAAAAGATCTTAATAACTTTTTGTATGCTTTGACAAAATAGATTATTAAATTTGTTAAATTCACTTTTAAATAAACATGCTCATTTCACTTCTATTTTTAAAATGAAATTATACTAACTTTTAGATTCTCTCCTAAAATCATATAAAATTTTTAATTGACATGTAATTTTCAATTTTATCTTTCCAAAATAAGATTCGATCAAATTTGCTATTTTTGATAATTTTCCTAAATTTTTCATATATATAAACAAAATATATCATTCTAAACAACTATTTAGGGTTAGGAATGATGAAAAATAAAAAAAATAAAAAAAAATTATTTTAGTTATCATTATCTAAAGAAAGATGTTATGGTATTTATTTATCAAACACTATAACTTGCATGTACGCTAAAATTTATCAAACAATAATTTACTTCATTTCACGAACAACTTTTTTAAAAAAAACAATTGTCAATGATTATTTTAAAAGCTACGACAATCTCAAACTAAATTAAGTTTTATTTGATAACTATTTAAATCTAAAACTTTAAAAATAAATAAATAAATAATCATCCCTTTTAATAAATCGAGAAAATATTTAAATCATAAGGACAGTTCGATTTTGGTTAAAGCTATGACATGAGAAAAACTAAAATGGTAAACGGTAAAGTTGAATTAAAACATGTTATTTTCAAATATATAAAAAAAAAATGAACTAAAATATTTATAAAATATAGTAAAATTTAAAATTTATCAAGGGCAGACATTAATATATTTTGAGTCTACTAGTATCTATCATTAATAGACTCTAAAATTTTGCTATATTTAAAAAACTAAGAAAATTGTCAGAAATAGCAAATTTGACAAAATATTTACAACATATAGCAAAATTTTTAGATTCTATCAATAATAGACATTGATAGTCACTAGTAATAGGAGTCTATCGATGATTATCATTGATAGAATTCAAATTTTGCTATAGCTTGTAAATATTTTAATTTATTTTGTTATTTTTAAAAATTTCCCTTTAAATTACCTCGTAATAATATCAAAACCAAACCTAAGATGTAAACGAAAAAACAAAATTAAGAAAAAAATAAAAGAGGAGAAGATCAAAGTGCCAATTGAAGAAAAAAAAAAAAAAAAAACTCTACTCTCACCTACAGCCGTCAGTTCAATCAATATGTATGAACTAAGAAATTTGTGGTTAAAATCAAGTCGGCTCAAATGGTACTTTTTAAAAATCCGTACGTTTTTAAGGTCTAAAATACCCCTAAATGCAATATATAAAAGACATGGGAACTCTTTATTTCCACATTATCTCATTTAACACACAAACCCTTGAAGCAAACAAAGGGGCTTTCATATACCATTCCTTCTCATCCTCTTAATCCCAACTTGGTTTAAATGACAAACCAACAAGAGAAGGTATAGTGAAAGACACATTTTCTATAATTTTCTTTTTTCTTTTGAAAGAACTGCCATAATAACATGAAGTGAAGCTAATCGATATCGATACCGGTTATCTTTTCTTCATGTTATTGCGGGAGTTCTTGGAATTATTAGAAAAATGTTAAAGATGTATCGAAGCTTGTGGAAGTATTAAGGTAGAAGTATCTCCATTCTCGTCTTAATGCCAACATGGTCTAAAAACAATGAAGAACATGAAGTGAAGACACATTTTTTTCCTCTTTTTAAGAGCTGCCATAACAACATGAAGTGAAGCTAATCAATATCGGTTATCTTTTCTTCATGTTATTGTGGGAGCTCTTGGGAAATATTAGAAAACGTTTTGGAGATGGAACCTCGTTGAAGTATATTAAGGTAGACGTGTCTCTCCATTCTCTTGATCCAAACATAGTCTAAAAACAAAACCAACAAGAGAAGATAGTGAAGACACGTTTTCTTCTTCTTCTTCTTTTAAGAGCTTCGATAGTAACATGAACCGAAGCTAATTGATATGCCGATTATCTTATTTTCATGTTATTGTGGAAGTTCTTGAAAATATTAGAAAATGGAACCTCGTGGAGGAATTAAGGTATAGAATCTTAAACTCATATTTTATATATAATAATTTGTTCCCTAAAAAAGATTCTCTCATTTTCATCCAATGATTTGGTTTTGGTTGAGAAAAAGATAAATTATATGCTATATTCAATGTATGTATGGACATATCTTACATCGTGTTATAATACTATCCAATTAAATAAAATAGGCTAGTTTTAATGATAATTAAACTCATTCAAACTAAAACGTATGTAAGCGTTTACGTTTTAGTTGGAGTGATCAAGTTTATTTTTAATCCTAACATTTTGATCAACATGCAATGGTGAGAAAATAACCAATTAAGTTATTAAAATAACATTTTACACAAAGTCTTAAGTAATGATTTTAGAGTACATAAAACATACCTCAATTTATCAAACAATACATGGCCTACAAATAAAAAAAGAAAAAAAGTTACAGAACAAATTCCCTAGCTACCTTTTCTTTTTTATTTTTTGAAAGCAACTAAACACTCATTATTGAGTTACAATGAAGAGTATCATAGACTCAATAACGAGATACAACCAAAATATAGATTTCTATTGATATCTATTATGAAAATAATTTCTACAGTTTTGGTATTTACAATAATTATCCTTAGATTAAACTAAATATTAATATAAATAAATGTGGAATATAAACTAAATTATATCTATCTCTTCCTCAAATTATAAATTTATTGTTGTTGTCACGTGAAAGTCAGGTGTGTTTTTACTGTGTCTAATTTCAAGATCAACAATAGTCATGATGTAATTGTCATTAAATAGCACTTTTTTTTTTTTTTTGTCCGATTTCTTTAATAGCAATCTTGGTGCTATCTTTGTTGGGTTAGATATAAGACCAAAACAATGCTTTTAAAAAGTGAATATTAGAACTTGGTGAAAATTGCATCCAACGTAAGGACCAAGATCATGAGGACGAACATAAGAATTATAGAATATAAGCTTATAAAATTTTTATTGTTTTGATTTTGTAGGTGTAGAGATTTTAGGGTTTCTTTTCTTTTCAAAATTGACTAGAAACCTAAGACTAAGTCTCATCTCTCTTCAAGAAGAAAATTTGACCAGCTAGTATGGGCTATTGTTAACTCCATTGAAGTTGTTAAGTATGTTTAATGTGACACCCATCATAATTTATGCCCCAAATTATGTAATTTAGCAATTAGTCTAACTCGTGTATGAGTTCCTTTGTGAATCTATTTGTAGAGTATCAAAGAATATTATTCAGTAATGAGCTAATTGGTTTGTAACATTCAATTCCACCATAACCATACTTGGTTTTGGTTTTATTTCAACTCCTTTGTGATACAACACTCGTTAGGGTTAGTTCGGTTTTGTGTTAAACTAAAATCAAACCATATTACCTTCAAAAATATAAAAATTAAACCAAATCAAATCGTCATGAACACTTAACCGATGATTCAATCAATTGGGTTCAGCGATTTTACATTTGCCTTCATGGCAAAAATGGGTGAATTGGGTTGCACCTCCAAACATTGAAACAATTGGTTTGGTCATTGGGCTACAAAGTGAACGTGGACAATTCTACTACGTAAAACAAAACTTTGCATGTCCCCCAAACAACTATACATAGAGAGGTATAACATATTGAACAAAACCAAACCATTATGAACTCAAGACCGAACCACTTAACCAATGGTTTAGTCAGTTTTGGTTTGGTAGTTCGCTGTTCGTGCTAATGGAAATTATAGGCGAACTTGATTGAGCTTCATGTCCATTGAGATACGAGGCGAGGCTAGATAATTTTACCATGTATTGTATTTCCCGTAGCTAATGACCTCAAGTTTACTAGTTTAGTTCAATATATAGTATGCATAGCGTGCTTAGGAAGCAATTCATACCGATACGGCATCCATAAACAAAGGAAATAACTACGATAAATACATAGTAAAATATCGTCCTAACAATCTTAAACGAAAAAAAAAAAAGGTGATTTTAACGATGGTAAAAAATCACTCCCAAACAATATCGTCATAATAATACTTATAAAAGAGCACAAAAACAGACAAGGAGATTTTAACAAGCAAAAGGGACTATGCAGAGAGTACCGGACGTGGTTTGTGCGCAATGAATGCTTCACGAAGCTCTTGATAGCCATTCCTGTAGTGCTCCAACGAGAAACAGAGCTGCCTTATGGCTTCTCTTTTCCCTTCTGCCCCATCCTCTATCATAGTCTTTTGCATTTTCACTTCTTCTCCCAACTCTGAGAGTCTCAATTTCAAATCATCAATTTCTTTGTTCTGCCTTTCAGATCCTTCAATCAACCTCCTCTTGTCTACTTGTAAATGCTTCAATTGACCCTTCAATTCATTGACATGAGATTCTCTCGATTCTTTATCAGCTAAAAGTGAAAGAACCACGGCGCTCGCCTCATCTTTCTCAGCCATTACCATATCATACTTTAGTTTTAGCTCGTCGTGATTCCTATTCAAATCAGCTAAACTTTCGCTTCTTACGGAAAGTTCTTCCTTCAACTGACTAATCTCTCCTTGATACATTGTCAATTGAGAGTTGTGGAGAGCTTTTGTTTCTGTTTTCTCAGCTTCAACTTGTCTGAGAATGTCAGTCTCCATTTGTTCTTTCTCAGCATGAAATCGTTCTTGTGAAACTTGGAAAGCAGTTTCTAATTCCTTGATTTGTATATGGTGGTCAGATTTTGTGTTCTCCAGTTCATGTGTAAGCCTTGTGATCTTGTCGTTTGAACTTTTGAGCATTTCTTTGCTGATTTCTAAATCTTTAATCAATCTTTCAATCTTTGAATCAGATTGTGAAATCCGAGTTTCCAATTGCTCGATTTTCTTCTTTTTCACTTGAAGTTCAGTTTCCATTACTTGCTTGTCTTTTTCAACTGATTCAAGTTGGGCTTGCAATCCTTCTGATAGCAAAATTGCTGTTTCATTCTTCTCAACCTCACTCTTTAATCTTGTTACCTCATTTTCAGATGATTGAAGCTTTGCATTTGAAACTTTAAGTTCTTCCTCGATCTTAGCGATTTTGTCATGCAATTCATCATAATTTACCTTAACTTCCTCACCAACCCAAAATCCCCCTTTAATGTTTGGAAGCTCAGATTCAATTGCAAGAAGTTTTTTCTTCAGACCTTGTCCATCTCTTTCAGCACGTGAAACCACATAGTTATTGTCGACAGATGAGTTGAAAGATTCTGATTCAGAGTCCGATGAAGAAGAAGAAGAAGAAGATTCAGTTCCATCCTTGAGAGAAAGACTGGAGCTGCCACCACCTGAATCAAAAGAGATATCCAAACCTCTATTGCTCGACAAATTGAAACCCTGTTTTTGATCGGAACTTAACTCCGGTGTGCCTTGAGGAGATCCACAATCAGAATAAACAGGCACCTGCAATTGTAGCTCCGGTGATAACACATTTTCAACCAATGATTGATACAACCGGGAGAACTCCTCAACTTGTGAATCCATATCAACACTCTCGGGGAAACTATCACTATTTTCTTTGATCGTCTTCAGCATCTGCTCAACACTCCGATTCATATCTGTATGAGAAAAGGCTTTCTGATTAATTTCATAGAGATTTTTACGTCCTCAACCCTTAAATGATTGACGACCCATCCGAAAACACATAAAAATTTACCTCTGCTTATCAAAAAAGTATCAAGTGTGATAAAAATGAGGATTGGGAAATGCTAAGAATGTATTGAAAATGTATATCTTAATGAACCATGTAATCTATATGTTTGATTGACCTTTTATAATAGGCATGATCGATAGTGCATAAATAAAAAGTAGTGCACTTTGACAAAAACAGAATGTTAGAATTCATTTGATTTTTAGGCGGATCATTAATCCTTTAGAGACTGGGAATGAATCATCCAATCGAATTTCTCGAATTTCATAATTTTGGTAAGTTATGCGTGACCTAACTTCTTAGTTATTACGTTAGGGTTGAACAAGGAATCAGTAAACTCGATCATAAATATTACTTACCTTCAAGACTATTTGAAAGCCATTTAGATCTGTTCTGAATCCCAGCCTCATCCCAAAATGGTTTCAGCTTCTTCAATTCCGGACTTTCCATTACGAACACGAGCACCGATCCAAAAATCTGCTCCAACGATTTCTTTCTAGATGTATAGTACAAACTAATCAATACAGCTAGAAATTCAGAGGTACTACTACCACACATATGAAATGAGTTTCGACAAGAAGATCTAAACCAAAAGAAAACTTCGCAGCTTAAAGCAGACATCGAAGCATTTAGTCAAAACCAACACACGAGGCAAACCAATCCTTGAAGCAAAGTATAAAGAAGAAAGCACATCAACAAAATCACACGTCTGAAATGAATTTCATCAAGAATAACAAAACTAAAAACAATCTCCACAACTTAAAACAATCATCGAAGTATCTACTCGAAAATAACGCACAAGGCGAATCAATCCTCGGAAACAAATTATAAAGTAGAGAAGACAGTAGAATCAAATAAGTAGACCCATCAACAAGATCATACATCTGAAATGAATTCCATCAAGAAGATCCAAATAAAAAAAAACTTTCGCAGCTTAAAACAATTACAAAACCATTAACTCCAAAAACAACACAGAAGGCGAACCTCAACCAATCCTTGGAAGAAATTACAAAAAATAAAGCACATCAACAAAACCACAACCAGAAATGAATTTCATCAAGGAAATCTACACATCTCAAAACCAAAACAACACATAGAAACGAGCAAATCGTTAGAAGAAAATGGAAAAAGGGAAATGAGAGGATGGAGTACCTGATGAAGTTGGACGTGGATGGAGGAGGTTGAGAGAGATCTGGAGATGAATCGGAAGAGAGAAAGATTGAAAAGGGAGAGTGATTGATTGGAAGAGAGTGGGGGCAGATTGAGAGGGAAGAAACGTAGAGAGGACAATGAGAAAAGTTTTTGAAAGAGTAAGAAACAGTAAAGACAGAGAACTAAATGACACTTTTAATAATCAAAATGATGGAAATAACGATAACTACTAAGATTCCATTTTTCAAATTCTGCCTTCTTCTTATCTTGCCGCCCTTTTCCCTCTCTTCATATTCTCACCTCTATTCTACTCTTTGTTAAATTTAGTCCGAACATCGGTCGGTTTGGGTCGGTCTTTCCGATAAAAAAGTCAAGCTCAACTTCAACATTTTTTTTTAAATGTGTTGTTGGTTTGTGTGAATCTGACTAAAGTCTCACATTGGTTAGATAAGGAAACCATAAGGGTGTATACTCAAAGTGAACAATATCATACCATTGTAGAAATATACACGGTTGTTGTTCTAACATATTGGATTTTTGTAAATCGAACCTCTTCTTATCTTTGATCAACCATCTTATGATTACTTGTTTTTGGTTGGTTGGCTCGGTTTTTTGGTCTATCGTGTCCATCAAAATTATAAATTAGACAAATTTCACAAACTACTTCTAAAGTATGATGGTAGTTTCAATTACACATTCAACTTTTTAATTTAAAAAATTAAACTTTTAAATTTATAGAATCATTATAATTCTTACAATTTTAACATTTGTATAAGTTTGAGAGCTCGATTCTTACGATTTAAAGTTTGAAGATATATAACTGCAATTAACATTGTACTTTATGAATGATTTTTTGCAATTCAATTAACATAAAAGATTACCATCAACTTTGAGGTTAGAGTTTAATTAACTAATACAAATTAGATTTTTAAAGTTTAGACTATTACTTTTATGGTCAAATTGTTGTTAAACGAATATAAATTAGTTTTTCAAAGATTAGATGGTTACTTTTATAGTTAAAGTGAGATTAACTAAGTTATTTTGACATAACCTCGATCTTTAGAGACCATGAGTTTTTATTATTATGACGAGTCCAATAAATAGACATTTAAAAATAAATAATTAAACATTCAATCTTAGACAATTATACTTTTGTTCAACATAATTATAATTATAAAAGTGGAGGATTATTTTATCCATCAAGTTTTACAAAATGCATTGCACTTTGTTTAAAAGTAATTACAAATTTGACTTTGCATACTTTGTTTTCAGTACAAAAGCTTAATGACAAATATTCATAAGTAAACTTTTAAGACAAAATAATAATTCCATTTCTAAACGTCATAAATTCAATATTTCTAACTTTTATAATTGACTAAAAGAATAAATTAATTATAACAAAAAAAAAATGAACGGACTATTTACTATACATAACAAAATTTCATATCAATAATTTAAATAAGAAAAAAATAGACACTAACAAAAGTCTATATTTTATCGTATTTTGTACACCGACGGATTTACTAAAACGGATCAAGGGCATGTGTCCCTTACCTTTTCGATTTTTTATATTTTAATATCAGTTTTGAAATATTAAATTACAATACATATAATACATATTAAATAATGTTCTATTGTTGCTAAATTTTATCTCTAGTATAGTGGTTATGTTTCTTTAAAACTCAAGAGTTCTGAATTTAAATCTCGTCTACTACATCTATTTTTTTATATAGTGTCCCTACCTATAATTTTTGGATCCGCCGTTCATTTTGTAAATATTTTTAAACGATAAATTCTTATTTGTTTAATTTAAATTTGAAAATGAGAGGAATAGTAAAGGGGAACAAAAGTGGGCGGGAAAATGGGGTAGTTTTGAAAAAAGAGGGATATATGGGCCATTAATCCTCAATTATTTTACCTATTTTTTGGAAAACTGGGCCCACTCTACCATTTGGATTGGACCGTTTCTTCTCCTTCTTCTTCTTTTTTTTATTTGTGAAAATGGACCGTCGACTTTGTTCTTTGCGCTAAAGTATTTTCAATTTTAAAATTCCCTCAAACTTTACAAATATATCTTTTCATAATCTTTAGTTTTAGAGAAATGAAATTTGATAATATTTATGGCTTTGGTAGATCCAATATTCTTATTTACTATATCTAACACAAATAATAAGAATAATAATATATATTTTTGGACATTTTTTAAAATTTCAAAATAAATTAAAATATTTATCAGTTATATCAAAATTTTGGATAGACTTTTATCATTGGTCATCGATGTCACTGATAGAAGCAGAGGCTATTAATATCTATTATTGATAAAATTTTAAATATTTTGTTAAATTTGTTATTGTTGACAATTTTCCTATATTTTCATAATGGTAGTTAAAATTTGAGATTAAAACTATTGATCTTGCTATTTTTTGTTTTAAAAAAAATTATAAACATCAAAATTTGTCGACAATATGAATATAATATAAATAACAGACATATTTACTTATTTGAAAATAATAAAACGTTTATTTACTAATTAAATTTATTTTTCTAAATTTTTTATTTTTATAACTTTTTTATAAATATCAATCCAAATCGATATTTTCATTGAAATTTTCTTATAATCAAGGCCATTATATTTTCATCAACATCAATAATAAATATTGTTCTTATTTACTATCTAACAAAAAAGAAAACTTATTTTTCAATAAGGGTAGTTAAAATTTACCAATTTTTTAGAAATTTAGTCATTGGTGAGTTGTACAAAGATTTTATCAATTTAACTATAGATTAAGTGTTTGTAAAAACCTAAGCATTTCAAAACGTTGGAATAATGGTAAAATATCCATTCTTTTTTTTTCATCTAAACTTTCATTTGTTACGAATTCTCAAAAGCCTTATGTTGTCGTTGTACTACGGCATTCTTTTTTTACAAAAATCGACAACAATCTATCTCTTTGATTTCACAAAACCATATCATAACGATAAAATGTTCTATATATTATCTTCGAATAAATGATTAAAGATTAAAAGATTAAAAGATTAAATATCACACCTTCCCGAATTAAAACTGATTTGAACCTAGTAGTTCATTGGACCCTTTGCTAACCTCGACCTAGATGCAAAAGTTTATTGATCAATGTAATATAGAAAATTTCGTAGGGTAGGGAAGGAGGGTTAAATATAATACAAAGTTTTAATGAAATTAGTTTATTGTTAAAATTGAAGGAGCAAACTTGAACTTAAACCATTCAAATATTATTTTAATATAGCTTATATTGGAAATATATACAAAAGAAAAATAATATAAAAGACTAAATTTATTTGGTTTTCTATAGGTATTTATATGCTACTTTTTTTTTTAAAAAAAAATGTCTTATTAAGTACAATTTAGGGTGAGATGATTTGAACTTAAGACCGTACCATTTGTCTTCAGGAAGATACATATGTTGAGTTGAGCTCATGTTGGTCATATAATACCTCTATCAAGATTAAAAACTACAAAATTATATAGCCATGGTTGGGAGTGATTTGGTGTTTTGACTCGTATAACAAGTATTTTTTTATGGAAAAAAATAAAAATGTTTGTCTCACATCTAATCGACCCAATAGGTACGAATGATAAAAGTATAAGTGAGTTAGAGCATATCTAAGCATAATTATCCCTAATGAGCTCATCTCAACCGATTATAGCTAAAATCAGAAGCAAACTCATGCACGAATCCCTTTTCCATAATAAAAGTTTACAAATTGCTAGAGCTTATAAAATCATGCATTTAATGGCATGAATCACCACACCCACACTAAAGATTTTAAGTTGATAAAGTTGTTCGTATACAAACACTTGCATGTCAATTTAAAAAAGGATATAGAAACCTTTCCCACGAGTGTTGTCGTCCGTCAAGTTAGGACGGGCCAAGTTCAAGTATCCAAAGAATCATTTATCTCTTTCTATTAAAAAATCGATACTTTGAGAAAATATATAAATTTACATTCTTCTTTGTCACATCCTGTTATTCTATTTTTCAAGAAACAACATTTTTCTTACGATTTAACATTAAAGTTACACTATTTTTACTTCCAAGATAGTCGTTGGATTCATCCACGATGCAAATATCTATATTTGGTCCTGACATCTATATCTATTCATTTGCATTCCACTCTTTCAAAAACTTTCTTACATTATTCATCTTGATGTGTCTTGCCTAGTTTGTCCAATGAATGGGAATCCACTCCATGATGATTTTCCATTTACTCCTAACACCTACACACCCCTTCACTTGCATTTCACTTTTATAAAAAGTTTATAATTAACTCCTTCAAAACTTTCTTACACCATCTTCATGTCTCCCCCTAAATTGTCCAAAAATGGGTAAATCTTCAACTTTTAATCACCAAAACCACAAAACACCACCATTTTCTAGAGTGGATCACATTGTTTGGCTCACAATAATAACTATATATATACATCAACTAAAGTGTGGATGGTGTTTCCAAATTTGGTTCATCATTTTCCTCATCTATTTTTCTATTCTATCTGTTTTTGTTTTAACCAACTAGAGTTAGCTTGGATTACTATTAACCTCGAAGAGTGCAACAAACGATTAACAATTTCGTACTGAAATTGCACTGGAATTTTTACTTTCAAAACAGTGGATCTTTGTTAACAAAACAATGATCTACTTTGGAATTTAAACTCAACATATTTAATGTGGAAATATAACAAATAATTCATCTCTAAAATCAAACGTCACTTCAATAATTTGGTTACGTTGATAAAATTAGAAAAGTTTGTCGTTAGAAAGAGGAGACCCATTTATATTAAAAGTGGAAACTTTATTCTACCTTTAACATATTTTCTAAAAAGAGAGTAGAGGTTTGATGCATAGAATAGAATAAGGAACCCACGTAGAGAAAGATTCATGCATTATAAAGAAAGAAGTTTGAGTGAAAGGGAAAAGAAAGAAAGAATAACATCAAAGGGCAAGGATTCGCAGAACTTTTACGTAAAAGGAAATGATTTTTCTTTTTTAAATTATTGAAAAACATTTACAAAACATAGTGAATGTTCAGATTCTTTGACAGATACTGATAGACTTCTATCGTTGTCTATCGATATTTGCTAACAAAAAGTTTATTATAGTGATAACCTGGAATTTCGTTATATTTTGCAAATAATCGTCTTTTTTTACTTTCGTTGTTTGTTTTTTCTTTCTTTTGAAGGTAACAAGAAGAAGTGGGGGAAAAATGGTTAAGCAATGGCCATGTGTGGAATGCTACCCACTCATGGAGACAACCAAACGTGGTCTTGGCCATCTCTCTCTTCCCTCTATTTCTTTTCTATAAATATGACCCTAATTATTTCTCTATACTCTCATTTCCCTTTCTCCATAATCAATAATAACTAATCTCAATTTTAAGTAACGGTATTTAGTGAACAATAATAACAAATAGAACAAATTTTATCGGTGATTAAACTCTCACAGATAAACTTCATATGTTGCAGTATATTATATCTATCAATACTTTGTAATTATTCTTTAAGTAATAAATTTCTTGACAAAATTAGTTTCTTGGTTTTTTACTTTAAATAATAATTGCGTGTTTTTGTTCTTTTGAGTTTTTAAAATAGACTTTTTTTTCGTTTTGAAGTATTTAATTCAAAAGACGTACATTTGATCGCGAAGATTTCATAATGTAACTTTTAGTGGATATATCTTCAATTTTTTAAGAATGACGACTTTAGAAGGTTTATAAAGTAATTCTTATATTATTTTAAATTGTTGGAATTGTCGTCGTTATATAAATTATTTTTCAAAACGTCTAAATGTAACTTTTTATTCTCCGAATTTTTACGAATGTATTTTTCTTTTAAAATTAAGTTTTTAATTTAAAGTCGCACCATGTAATTGTTTAAATTAATTTAAAAGGTTAAATAATTAATCTCTTTCACAACAATCAAATATATTTGTATTCTTCAAATTTTAGAAAATAGAAAAAAGTAAATTTTTTGAAACTTTTGGTTGGCCAATACGAGACACCATCTTCTCTTTTAATTCAACCCAAACATTTTTTTTTTTTTTTTTGATGTGCTGTTGGTTTGGAATAATGATGTGTGGTATATATACTATATGGGTTGAGTTTATATTTCTTATAACTAGATTTTTAATGTAATTAATCATATCTAAATTAATAATATAAAAATTTTCATTTCATTTAAAAAGACTTTTATGTACCAAAATTATTTGCTCTACTTTTTCTTCTTTATCACAATTTATTTTCCTCTCCCTTTTTAAGTGAAGAATCACATAATAAAGGTTGCCTCGATGATCGTGGTTCGCACTACAAGCTAAAACTAACGTCTTAGCCACTCATTTATCCCACCCTCTCAAAGTATATATCGTGTCATGTATATCTTTACTTTGCTAACTTTTTTTTTGTTGGCAATAATGTAAACTTTGAAGTAGATAGGCCTAGTAATAGAAAAAGCACAAAAGTTGTAGACACGAGAACAAGCTTTAGGGAGGTTCATGAAAAATAGCGAAATAAGCTATATGGGTATATGAATATGCAATTGGATAGAGAGTTAAGCTAGCTAGAATTGCAAACTATATGGACTTTAAGCAAAGAGGTCAGGACGAATGATCCCTATGTAGCCAAACCACGCCTAGGGATAAATAATACAACCTAGGGACGAAGTTCTATAGCCACTTTTTGTATGCGTCATAGTTTAAGATCACTTTCCACGTTTGTTAGAGTTGGACACTACACAATCATATTATGCATGTGTTGTTTTGAATTTTATTTATCTTTTAAATGTAAAGCGCAACTTTTAGCTAGTCAATATTACCTTTCAAATTAAGCTTGTGGAATATTCATCTTTAAGCGTAATTAATCTCTTTCTATATTTCTTGGTCTATGTAAGAATCATTTGATTGATCGTACAAATGCTAGCTTTTGTTATCAATTACGTTTGCTACATTTAAGAACCTACAAAGTAATCAATACTTACAACAAACTAATCTTGTAGCATTGATCGTTAAAAACTTTCAAATATGAACCTCTTTGCCTACGTACACATATACCTAGGTATGTAGATGGCATTTATATTTTTTAATAAATAGGAAGGAAAAAGGGAATGGCAAAAGAGGGAAAGAATCTACTAAAAGTTAGGACAAAGTATGGTTTTCCTTTGAGGTAGCAAAAGGGGCTTAGTTCACTATTGATATATCCATGACTTTAAAAGCTCAAAGTCATGAGTAGCTATTGGGGAAAAAAAAGGCAAGCCCTACTTAATTGCATTATAATAATAATAATAGTCCAATTATTGACCCTCCTTGGTCCTTTATATCTTTGCCCAATCCACACATATCCACTCTACCCTTTTTTCTTTCTTCTCCTACCTTTATAATATCCATCCCTTTACTCTCTATTTCAAACACCAAAACAAATATACTCTCACTTCCATCACAAATATCCTTTCACTTTCTTTCCCTTTCACTAAATTATTCTATCATAATCTGCTATTTGATTAACAAACTTTCATCACTTTATCTATTATAGTATTGTACGAAAATACTTTGATTTATATCACGAACAGCATCTATCTTTCGTCAACCAACTTCAACTATTAACTCTAGCAACGACCATACCCTAGGCCTAGACGATCATGTTTTACGTTAAGAGTTTTAAATTATTAATTTATAAAGTAGTATAGTTGATCTTCATAGTAATTTGATAACGCACTTTTGGTATAACCAACCAAATAAATTTACATGTATAAAGAATTTGAATAAAAATGATTGATTTTTTAAAAAAAAATTAAGTTAGAACAGACTTAAATTTTGTATTTACTTTAATTTAAATTTGGTTTGTAACATTCTATTTACAATTACTAAAACTATGGCTTAGTTTTTACAAGCATTTATAGGTACCTAATGTTTAAAAAACTATAATTTAATATGTATTTATAGAGATTATCTAACTCATATTTAATGTTCATTTAAGATAACGTGAAAACAACTATTCCTATATATATTCTTCATATTCTATTTTTATATGTGAATTATAGAAGTTTTTATATTTTTAAATACAAATATAGAAATTAAGGTAAGTTTAAGTTAAACGATAATCAAGCTTTCTTTTCTTGATCACGATCATGTAATAAATTATTAACAATAATAGAGATACTTCATTTTCTTTTAATTATGTTTATAATTAACCTAAAACACATGAGGTTCAAATTTCTCGTTTAATGTTGAAAATATTATCTGATTGTAAAATTAACTCTCTCTCTTTTTTGTTGTGTTTTTATTGAATTGTGTGCTTATAGTATTTTGCAAATTAATTTTAGTATTTTTTTTCTAAAGAAACTTTAGCTTCAACTTAGGTTATCTATTTTAAAATATATCATATCGTGGTTGACATTCTTTTATAGAATATAGGATGCAAATCTTTTATATTGAAAAATGGTTATTAGTTGAGTTATATGTTTTGATCAAAATTTAATTATCTAAGGTTCGTGCGTGTCATTAGTAAGAACAGACACAACCCAATTTGCATACCTAGGTTAAGAGATGAAGGTGCTATGGATGTTTACGATTGAGTTTAAATTATATTGAGAATATATTTTAAAGAAATAATTTTTTAGCATGACAAAGTAATGATTTTAACATGCAAAAATCGAATAAATTTTCCGCTTATAAAATGAAAGTCTTTTTAATTATTGAAGTAAGCTCATTTTAGTTGGTAATCTCAATCAATAATCAATCTTTTGAAAATTTACATTTTTTAATAATTTAACTCATAAATTATGTAACGTGACATAATTTTCTATTGTGTATTTGTACTATACTTGTATTAGTCAAATATGAAAATCACTTGTAATATAATATATAGTATAATCCTTTTATTGCGGATTTCAACATTTTATCACAAACATTGATTTATAGGCAAATATATATATATATTATCATATTATGTGGGGTTGAAATATTATAAAGATATATTGTTTGAACAATAATCGAACTCACAAGAAGGCATCTTATGCTTTTCAGATAGTTAGAAATTATTTTTTTAAAAAAATATTATATTTAGAAAAATTTGTCAAAAATAGAACTTTTTTTACTAAAGTATTTAATAAATAGTTGGTTAATTTTTCTATTTAAAAAAAAAAACTCCTATTTATTATTATTATATAGGAAAAATGAAAAGTATAAAAAATTAAATAGTATTTGTTTTCATTTGTGTTCCACTGTTTTAAAAAATAATAAAAATTCTCGATGTCAAATTTTAATCGAAATTTAAATGGAGGTTATATTTTGTATTTTTCGAAAAAGTGAGTGTGTCTACGAAAGAATGAAAAACTACACATAGGTGTAGGATAGGTCATACAAGCTTCGATGTGTGTCAAAAAGAGTTCAAGGTTCTCATTCTAAGTTTTAGTCTCTCGATTAGCTTTTACCTTGCTTTTCTTTCTTCTCTTCTCGTACTTATCTTCTTTCTCTCTTGTCTTCTAATTACTCTTTTTCCTATTTTTTCTCGATTCGACATCGTATCAAATTTGTGTGGACACATTGCCTAACTCAAGCCCGTCCCACTCCAAGGTTTGTCTCGGCTTCTTTCCTTGCAACCTTAGTACTTCGAGCTTCCGGTAAATGGGTTGCCCTAAAGGCTCGACCTTGGTCTCGTGGCTTAATTAGACGAGGTTGACTAGGTTCATCTCGTTATCAACTCATATTTTTAATCTTTCCCTCTTCCTTAATTGACATTTTTATCCTTAGTTCTATAATTCACAAATGATGGTGGTCAATTCAATCCAAGAATCACACTAAATTAAGAATTATTCTCTCATAATTAATTGATTTTATAATAACCAAGAATGTCATTCTCATTCACTTATTTTACTTTTTCTATAATGTTTCGTGGTCTTTTCAAATATAATAAAAAATTACAAAATATTTACATAAATAGCATAATATCACTAAACTCCAAAATGGTTTATACGCAATTTATTTTGTTTGTGTACAAATGTTTTGTCATTTTCTTTTTCATTTTTGAAAATTTCCCTAACCTTTCATCATAAGTTCTTTTTTCCTTTATTATTGTTCTTATTGCTAAAAAAAAATAATTTTTTCAAAAAATAAATAATCCATATGAGGTTCCTCCTTTATGTTTTTAGCAAAATATTGAAACTATTTACGATATATAGCAAAATCAATCAAACTCTCTATAGCACTTTTAATTTCTTTGCTATATTTTATAAAATGACATTTTTAAAAATCCAAATAAATTAAAATATTTATAAGTTATAGCAAAATTTTGTATTCTATCAATAATAGAAATTGATAGACTTTTATTACTGTCTATCAATGTTACTAATAGAAACATATAATTATCTATCAATATCTATTATGAATAGAATATAAAATTTTGCTATATGTTGCAAATATTTTATCAAATTTTCTATTTTTGACAATTCTCCTTTTAATATTTATATATTTTGCAATTCATGACCATTTTCCTTAAAAAAGTTAAGATCATTTTGATGTTTCACACCATATTTCTCATTTTAATGGTTGATAAGTATTTAATTTTTAAAAATTAAGTTTTACTACTCTACTTATATATTCCAAGTGATTTTAATCTATTTTACAGTAACATTTTAAAATCAAGCTAAATTTTTAAAAACTAAAAAAGAAAAATAAATAGACATTTTAACATCAAAATTATTTTAGCATCTTTCTCATTGTAGTTTATTTTTTGTTTACCCATAAATTATAAGGACTAGAGAGGAAATAAATAAAAATTCCAAAAACCAAAATAAATAAAAAAATTAAGACAATAATATCGAAAATAACTTCACTTTTATTATTAAAACGAATAAATACCAACAAACGTTTTGATCTTTTCCTCTAACATAAAATATGGAAATAAATAGACGTTTTAACATCAAAATAAATAAATATATTGAGTGTTTAATATCCATTATTTAAATGTATTAAATTGGAATGAATGAATTAATAATATAAAATAAGAATATTATTATTAGGAAAGGGATTAGGTGAGTGAGATTTGGTTATTTTAATCCAAAATCCTTATCTTTAATACAAACAATAAATGAGACAAAGGAAAGGAAATCAATAGGGACGTTTTGTTGGGGCCTCCAAAGTGGACATAAACAAACAAAAACAAAACGAAAATTTTCTCAAAACATGGGATCCCAATTTTATTTATTTTCTTTCTTGAAAAAAAGTCTTTTGAGTAATTTTTGCATTTAATAATTAATATTATTCTGTTTGTTTTCTACTATTTTGCTGATGTGTCTTCCACGTTCAAAATGTCCATATTATCTTATTTGATGAGTAGTTCCAAGAAATGAATGAAAGTTGTTTAATTTGGAGTTATTTAGTGGGGGATGAACGACAAATGGAAAAACAGAGCCAATTCTACCAAAAACAAAAGAATCAAAAAGGAGGTTTCAATCCACGGTGTAAAGTTGGTTACAAAATACAAATTAACAACCGATGTTGTGAAGCCCGCGTTCTGAAGTAGAGTTGCGTGTCTTGAGCTAGGGAAAGAATAGTCTTACGAGAAAGGAAGTTGAGAATTAGGGAAGGTGGCAACGAGTACTTAACTAGTTATGAGGTGAGGAGGAGTTGATGAAGTGTTAAATCGGAATGATTGGTTAAGCTAAATAAGTGTTAAGCTTAGGTTAAGCATGGATTAAGAAGGATATTAAACTGCCCTGTGTAAGACACTAAGAAGGAGTTGACAACTAAGATAAGTTTTAGGTTGACTAATTCAATTTAGGATTAGTATAAATAGAGACCTCGTGTTAAAGCTCTACCAAGAAAATATCAAACGAGAAGTAGAGAACTTAGGTTAAGTTAGGCGTTAAAAAGGAATTAAAAGGTGACCCTTTTGAAGAAGATGAGTTTTATCTTAAATTTTTCTTTCAATGTCATGTTATGTTTAGTATAATATACATGGTGTAACTTTGTTTATGTTTTATATAAAAAAACATGGTCGTTTGAAAGTTTGTTTACAAGTTAAAGTATGAGTGGCGAGTAGGTGACTGTATGCATTGAGTGGTTCGCCTTTGAGCTAACCTCCAAGAGTAACTGAAATTGGGCGAGGGTCTGCAAAGATACAAATGATTAATTAAATAAAGGCTAACATGGTATTTAATTTATTGTTCTTAACGTGTGCTAAAGTGTTGAGTTGTTTTTGTAAAATAATATTATGCTTGTACTCGCATTCTCCAAAAGGTTTTTCCTAAAATGTCACTCACTAAGCATTAGGCTTACATTTTAAGTTTTCCTTCCTCGTAAGCAAAGCAATGAAGCCGCTAAGAGAAAACGAGTCAACTAACATAACACTTATACTATTAAAAAGATCATACAGAAATAAATGAATTTTGTTATATTTTATAAATAGTTTAACATAACACAATAAATGGAAGAATTTCATACTATTTAGGAATTGCAAATCCCAATATTAGAAATGGTTAAGTGAATATGGATCTAAGATTGGTTTATCCTTTCCTAAACAAAAAAGTTTATCCCAATTAAGTAATTCCATCTTTACACAACTTTTTCCAATGATGAAAATAAAATAATAAATATATTAATTGAATCCTTTTATTAAGAAAAGAAAGGATATTTTGTCGTCGTATTTAATTTATATTTATTCTATTTTCTTTTAGTTCGCCTTCAAAATATCGACAAGTGATCCGTTACACCAAAGCTAATAACTTAGTTTGGTGAAATCTACCTATGTTTAGGGATAGTATGTGCCTAAAAAAAAGATAATCCACTAATATTAAAAGTAAGTAGTTTACAACAGAGTACTTATCTCAATAACTCACATGTAGAGGTTAATTCACTGATCTGATCTAGACTTTCCTTAGATGTGAGACTCCTTAAAGGTACTTACACTCTATATATCTAAGTTTGATAATATTGGTGTTGTATACTTTGACTTTCGTCAGTGTGTGATGAGACTCCTCTAAACGTTGTTTTCTTCTCTTGGAAGTCGGCGAACTCCCTCGTTGATGAATCTTAGCAGTATCCCTTAAGATGGAGAACTCTTTAGCTTTCTCCATAACCGAGTCTTAGGTTCCCGACCTTAAGATTGCAATTATCTTCAGCATGTTGCACACTCAAGGGATAAAGAACTTGGACGGTAGATTATAGTAACCAAAGAGAAATAACATAATGATGAATAATTCGGTCACAAAGTAGAAAATGTCTTCTCAAATAACAAAAACAACAACCTTAAGAAATCACCATTATTCTCCTTTTAAAACCAAATTTAAGAAAGACAGAAAATCCTCATTTGAACAAGATAAGTCGCAACTCAATAAAGGAAAATATTGAACGAAATAAGAAAACCGACAAATTCAGAGAAGAAAAATAAAATATTCTAAAAAAATTAATGATAGTCTGAAACATATATCAAAACTATATTTAAAACAACCTCAAAACGATCACAAATGTTGATAGATAAATATAAAAAATTACAATCAAATCTCCAACACATCACACCATTTTTCTTTACCCAAACTAATTGAATTGATATGTACTACGTACTTCTCTTAAATTAAACGTTAGGTTTAAATTTCGTATCTTATTTGTTGTACTAGAAAGATCACACAACACACACTCTACCTATCTATATATACATAATATATGAATAATTTCAAATGTTCATTGATTGTTTATTTCAAAAATCAAATTTTGAATATTAAAAAAACAATTATTTAACTTTTTATATAAATTCATATACAAGTCAACCTTCAAAATATTAAAAATAATATAACTTTTATATTTTATATGGTAAAAATCAAAGATTCTATTTCTGGAACAACTCAATTTTTACATTTGCTAGTACATTTTCTAAATTACAAAAATAACAAATTTATAAGTGAATAATTATTTTATAGTTTTTTAAAAGTTATTTGATATTTCTAATTACTTTTTGTCATATATGTGTATGAACTATTTTTTTTCTAAATCTTTTTTTATCATTCTAACTAATTTCTATCCTGAAAAAGAACTAAGACCTTGGCAAAGAAATTCTTTAAAACAAAATTACATCATCAATGGGAAGAAATAACTCTCTCCTTTTTTAAAGGAAAAATTAATACAAATAATTCATCACTTCTCATAATTTTTTAACAACAGATTCTAGAATATTTTCCCCTGAAGCTGCACACACCGTAGGCTCAAATACAAGCGACAGTGATTGGTTTCGATGATTAAAATCTCAACCGTCCATTCCCTTCAAAGACTCTCTAGTTTTTTCAACCATAGTGGAACTGAATGTAAGAATAAAATATAAACAATTAAATCTTGTAAGGTCCGACTAAACAAAAAGAAAAAAGAAAAAAGAAAAAACATTATAATGATTTCAAGGACTACTTCAACTACACAGACTCTATATATATATAATACACATTTACAATCATTACTTCCAATTCGTAAATATTTGAAGAACCGCCATGGGAGAGAAAGAAAACCTGGCGCCAAGTTCAGTGAACTCTGTTTCAGTGCAGATTCCGCCGCACTTCGTTCTCGTTCATGGCATAAGTGGAGGAGGTTGGTGCTGGTACAAAATCAGATGTTTAATGGAGAATTCTGGCTTTAAAGTCACTTGTATTGATCTCAAAGGCGCTGGAATCGATCGCTCTGATCCGAATTCCGTCTTCAATTTCGACGATTACAATCAGCCTCTGCTCGATTTCATTTCTACTTTGCCGGAAAACGAACAGGTAATTAATGTTTTTATTATACGTTCGTCGTTTTCTTTTTTTTTTTGTTAATCTCTGTGTGGAATCCATCGTTCCGATCTGATTTCCGTCGTTAGATTAGACAATTACTATAAGCCTCTGCTCGATTTCATCTCTAGTTTAATAGAAAATGAGCAGGTAATTATATTATTATTATTATTATTATTATTATACATTCGTTGCTTCTTGTAATTTCATTTTCGTCTTCGGATGTGTCGTTCTTCAATCGATTGCGATCGAGTGAAGTTCTGTTTGATTTAGAGATCGTTGAAAACTTTTGCAGATCATTCTGGTTGGACATAGCGCTGGAGGATTAAGTGTTACTCAAGCGACGCTTAAGTTCGCGAAGAAAATCCGTTTGGCGGTGTATGTAGCGGCAACGATGCTGAGATTTGGATTCCAGAATGATCAAGATATTAAAGACGTAAGTAAATTCTCTTGTTCTCACTACTTTTAGTTCATGTTTGATTTTACGAATAGTAATTGAAGTAGAACTTGGAGTAGTAGTGCGGCGGCCGGACGACGAGATTGTTGTGAAGCTCGTCGCCGGCCAGCGGTGGTGGTGCTGTCGATTATATGCGAGTGAAAACGTGTGAATAGTTTTGGCCGTTAGTCGAACCGCTAAGCTCTCTTGCTCTCATCGCAGATGGCATGAGGCAGAGAAAACGCCCAGCCTGCTAATTCATTCGGTTAAATTAGAAATTTAGTTTATAAAATTTACAATTAGTCCCCATAATTTCAAATATTACAATATAGTCCTTAAAACGTAACAAGATTTTATAAACTATCTTTAAGAATCAATAAAATTCTCACTAATTAAATTTTAATTTTCTTTGAAACGAAATTTATAACTTATTATCATTAAAAAGCCATTAACTATTTATCGTTTTCTAGAAAGAAAAAAAAAAAGAAGTCATTACTCAGTTAATTAAACACTTTCGTTTTTGTCTTTTTAATTAGGAAATGAAATAGAGACAGCCACCAGCCAGCTGGTTCATGTAAACTAAACTTTTATTAACATTTTGATTAAGGATTCCATTATATTAACCAATATTCCATTATATTAACCAATCCAAATCCAGATTGTAAGACTTAAATCAGTTAAATGTTAATTGTGCAAGTGATAACTTCATTCTCTTTACTAAATTTTTCATAATTTTGAAGATTTTTTCTTAAGAAATACCATAAATTAAAAGACATTGAATCATAAAAAATTAAATCCTTCCTACATTTAACAAGCAAACAATACCATTCACGAGGTTGAAGTTTAATTTCTACTAATGACAAAAATGTATGAAGATCACATATCGGATTTTGATCGAAAACTTTCATATTAAATTGTAACATATTCTTGGTATTTAATATTTTTCTTGGACAAATATCTTTTTTTTAAAAAAAAATAGTTTAATTTTTATAAAAAGAATTTTACTAGAAAAGAACTTTATTGAACAATTCGTTCGACGGAAGCGACACAGGAAGGATTGCGTCCAAGCTCTTTCTAGGAAATAATTCAAAAGATTTTGTTGTCCAGAAAAGACTGAAGCATGAAGTTTAAAAAAGAAAGATAATTTGAGTTGGGCATAAACATAATTCAAAAGACTAATAACCAAAATTGTGTTAGATTTATGTTTAAAGGAAAAGAGAAAGTACATATAAGTGATAAGTTGTGGTAATGTAATGTAAAAGTGGAGGTCGCTTGAATGCGATTTTTATCCCGAAGTAGATTGGTACGGTGGAACCACAGCGGCAGCCAAGAACGTGTCCCCCTCTCTTTGGTGAAAATACCTTCCTTTAGCTGCTGTAATTTTTTTGTGCCACACCCTACGTTGCGGATAAAAAGCTTTCTATGTAATTTTTTACAAAATAAAATACATTTTACTCCAACACATTTTCATAAATAAATAAATTAAAATATTTGCATTAGGGTAGCTAAACTACCCTACCTATATTAATATATATATATATATATAGTTAAACATTGTAGAAAGTTAAATGATCGTATGAAAAGTTACCACATCCTATAAAAAGTAAAGCATATTTGAAGGTAAAAAGTTAAACGATCATATAAGAGGGTAAATATATATATAGTCTAACAACCCAATCCAACCCATATTTTAGAAAAATTAATCTTATTATTCGGAATGCCAAATCAATCATTCCGAAAATATGGGTTTGGGTCGAGAGTGTCTCCCAACTCAATCCATTCACACCTCTAATTTACCTAACATACTTCTTATGCATCAAATAATAGGTATTATAGGTAGATTTAAAGTTTTCTCTCTTTTTTTCTTTTTAAATTTTAACTTAGATAAATTTAATATCTAATTAAGATTAAAACATTCCTTTAGAAGAATATAGAGTATATTAAAATGAAAATTAAGAATGTAATAAATCATTATGTGTGTAATGTGTATAATGGTAGAGTGTGGATGGAATATCTTTTGGTATTATATTATTTTGAAGTAGGAGTCAAAATTAGGATATTAGGGGAGTTGGGGAGTGTTGAAAGTCCACAAAGTAATAGTGTTTAGTGTGCTGAATAGAAGGCGACAAGTTCACAGTTCTCACGTGTGCACTCAAATTGTATTCTATGGGTTTTATTATTATTATTCTTTTGATGATGAAGGGAAAATAATAATAATAATACAAAAGCCATTCTATTTCTAATTCCCTATTGATTGGGCACAGGAATTCCTCCTGCTCTGCCCATGTGGCCCAATCTGATATGGACATCTCTTGTTTATTCAACTCTATTTTCTTTCTTTTCCCTTTCCATTCCTACATTATTCAATATAATAGTGTCCCACCTTTTTATTCCTCTCCCTGCTCATCTGCTTCAAATCTGTTGATGTGATTTTTCCAACCTTGGGTTTGTTTGTATTAATTTGAAGTGTAAATTATTTTAATTTAAATAAAATAGAGAGATAAAGTAGAAAATTGTGTACACTAATTTAAAAAAATAATACTAATTTGATTACTTATAATATAGTGGGAGTTTCATATATGGAGTTAGTTATGGATTCCACCCAACGCTAGCCCAAATAAGTCTTCTAGTTTTTCCCTATCTCACTTCTCTCTAATCTCTACCTACCAATCCGGCTCGGGGAAACGCTTCGGAAGCTTTTGAGGCATAGAAAGGAAGAAAAAGAGGGAAGATTTTTTTTTACTAGATATGGCAAAATGAAAAGAAAATTGTTGACAACCACATTTCCTCACTTTATGGTGATTGATTGAAGTTGAGCTGTTGAAAGAGAGAGAGAGAGAGAATTGGGTTTTTCTTTTTCTATTTTTTTAATGTATAAAATCGATGCATTTTTAGATAGAGACACGTGTGTTGTAAGCAATAGGGGAGTAAAAAATTTCCGATGTCTTGGTACACACCCGTGTAACCTCCTCCCTAATCTCCATCTATAGACCTTACATAATTAGACATTTTCTAGACCTTTAAACAATTATTAATTTATGTGTTGACTTCATAATCAATTAATGTGATCACTAACAGTAGTGTGAAAAATAGGGGATTTATTCTTATCACGACACAGTAAACAATTTCACTCAGCAGTGGAGATGAAAGATAGAATCATATTCTAATGAAATGTTAGCTTAATTATCATTAAGCTAAACTTATTTTAATTATGATTTTTAATGTGTAGGGAGTGCCAGATTTTTCTGAATATGGAGATGTTTACAGCCTAGGATTTGGACTAGGATCCGAACAACCTCCCACCACTGCGGTCATCAAGAGGGAATTCCAACGTAAAATCGCCTATCACATGAGTCCCCAAGAGGTACCTAAACCCATTCTATAAAAAGAATGAATGAATTAAAGGACGTAGTGTTTGATGTTATTAATTAAATCTATGTTAGGATTCGACACTAGCAGCGATGCTACTGAGACCAGGGCCAATCCAGGCGTTAATGTCTGCAGAGTTCAGAGATGAGGAGCGCAGCAGCAGCGAGGAGGAGGGCGCAGAGAAGGTGAAACGAGTGTATATAAGAACAATGTACGATCGAGTAATAAAACCGGAGCAACAAGAAGCCATGATAAAGAAATGGCCACCAGAAATCGTATACGAAATGGATACCGATCATAGCCCTTTTTTCTCCAATCCATCTCTACTCTTTGGCTTGCTTGTAAAAAGCTCTACCCTAAATATGGGGGGATATGTAATTAATTAATTAATTAACTAAACATTTTTTTTTCTTTTTAAAATTTGATCTTTTCTTCCTACTAAAGTATTATTATTATTATAAGAACCAACATGTCATGCATATGTGATTTAATTTCAACAATAAATTAAAATTAACTGGTGATGATTTATAACTTTGGGTAATTGTTTAAAATTGCATTGCATTGCATTGGGGTAGAAGTACATGGTGTGTTCGCTTGCAAAGCAAGGAACCAATCATAAAAGAGTGATTTAATTTTATCCTCTTTTGAGTATGAATTAATGGGGATTAATTTTTCTTCACACTGAAGAAGTTGATATATAATTAATTAAGAAAGCAGAAAAGATTTTCTTCTCATGCAGTAGTACACCCTACTTTGTTTTGATCACTTTTTGAGAAATTTCTTTTGTGCTTTTTTTAGACTTTCTCTATGTATATGAATGATATTGAGGAAGGCAAAAAAACGATAGGGAAAAAAGAAGAAGAAGAAGAAGAATCAAGTCTGAGATTTGATTACCGATTCGTCCATTGCAGCAATCTTTTGTTGCAGATCTGACTTGTCAGCTCCTACTAATTTATCTACTTGGCGACCATCTTTAAAGAACACGAACGTTGGCGTGGCTTTGATATCCCACGATGTACTCAGTTCCTGCCAAAAATATATAACACACTCACCCCCACATCAGTCGTCTAACAAACTTCCATTAGTATATATTTCAACTCACCATCTTAATTCTCCTAAACACTAAAACTTTATAAAACTCCAATTAGGGACACAATACAACAAGCTAAAAACCATTCTCAGGTGTTATTTTTAATTTGGTAATCTTTTCAATTCTCTGTTTATCATTTTCTTAGACATACATACACAAGCATTTAGTGTGGCTTCATTTGTGGTAATCCTACATGTATTCTCAACCAAAGTTAGACCCCACACGTTATAAATAGAAAAAGGAACTTTGAAATTATATACGAATTTGAGAAATAAATATATTGAGGATGCTAAGGGGTCAACCTAGTTGACTTATTGATCCTCTTTCTCCCATTTTTAGGCTTCTTTGTTATTCTTATAGTATATTATTATTGATAAAGAAGTTTGTTTCCGTTTCAAAAAAAAAGAAATAGTAAAATGAAAAACGCAAATTTGACAAAATATTTACAATATATAACAAAATTTTCATATTCTATCAATAATAAACATTGATGAACATTGATATGCTTATAATCAGCAGCTTTGATAAACAGTTATATAAAAGTCTATCAGTTTCTATGATTGATAAAATTCAAAATTTTGCTATAATTGATGAGTATTTTAATTTATTTTACTATTTTTAAAAATAACTCTAATAAAATCTAGTTTGAGGTATTATCATAATTCATGTTTAATTCTAGTTTTTCCAACACATAATAAATTACCACTTGTTAAAAAAAAAATATGTTTAATCTATACAATTGAAAGAAAGAACTAATAGACATGATCTTTGTTTTTCCTTATTTTCAAAAACAAGAAACAAACAAAAACAAAACAAGGGATGAGAGTGAAATAAAATGTGAAATAAAAACCATACAAATGTTAAAATATAATGGAAGAGTTAAGCCATGGACAAGAACAGCATACCAATGGAGAGCTATAGATTCATCATATTAGTTATATATATGCCTCTAAAAACATCAAGTTAATTATATAAATAAACGAAGGATGACCAAAAGATAGGTTTTACTTACGGCTAGCTCATCGACGTCAATGGCTAAAAATACCATGGAAGTATACTTATCAGCAAGCTCACAATATGCTGGAGTCATGGATTTACAAGGTCTACACCAATGTGCACTGAAGTTTGCAATAACCTGTTAGGATAGTTAATTTTTATAAAGATAATTAAAACGTAACACTTTGTATGGTTTTCGTCTGAATTTGTTAAATTAATAATGTCAAACATGATGATGAATAATAAATGAACTAGAAATTTACTTGTCATCCTAACTTACAATCTTGCCATCTTCGGTTGCTTCCAAAAGCTTCGCCTCCCACTTCTCCATCGACGTAATGAGATGTACGTTTTTGCTATCAACATTCTGGACTTCAGCGTAGTCTTCTTGTCCACTATTGAAAAGCTGCAAAATGTCAAGTGTATTGGATGTAACTAACTTAGAAGATACAAAAATTAATTGAGCAGGTCGAAACTGCAAGATTTACCATTTTATCTCACATTGAAGATATGACGAAGTGTTCAAAAGCCATAAAAGGTATGGTTTAATTGTGCATCTTGAATACCACAACGTACGTGTTCATGTTCACTACGTCCAATAATTTTCAAACTATGGGTATCAAGGATGGAGACTTGAACACTAACACTCCAATGCGATTATCCAAGGGTCAAACGTTAACATCATGTAAATGAGGAAAGTGGAATAAATCAACACTGACCATTAGGAGACATGGACGAGTGGAGCTTCCAACAAAAACTTTCAGGTTAAATCTCTTTAAAGTCGTTTGATTTAGAAAAATCTATGTGAAAGAGAGAGTTCAGATATGATATTTAAAGAGTGAAAATTTGATCCTCTGACAATTTAGTGGACTTGCATGATTCTGAACAAGAATCCACAGAACAAAAGTGTGATATTTTTCAAACCTCCACTTGTTTATGTGGACCCAAGATGACAATGAACTTGATGAATAAATATAAAATGTACAAGAGACATGTCAGAGACTTGGGTGCTAGCAAACAAAATAAATCAGAAAGCACTATACCAGAAATTCAATACAAAACCCTGAATTTCTAAGCTGATCAGAGAGAGAAAATGAACTTCCAGAGAGAGGCCTACCTTAGTCCAGCAGTTTCCCATTGAAAATACAAGATCGAATCTCTGTCTGAAAAATTAAGATTGTTTCCAAACAGGACACCTGTTAAGTTGCATAATATGTGTATCAGTCAAGAGCAAATGTAGGATTAGATATTAATTCAATTTCCAATGGAGCCTACAATCAGTTGCACTGGAAACTTGAAGTAAAATGTCTCACACTTTGTTCAAGTTTTCACGAAACTCTATTTTGAACTTCTTTTTCCTTTTACTTTGTGCAATTGTCATTTTTGTTCTAACCCTATACGATAAAAATGCTTTAGATAAGACAAGAAGGGCATAGGTAGATTTCCATTCATAAGTGGAGTGATCTACTTTCGCATTAAGATCCCAACCAATTTCTCACTGGTAAATTGACCACGAAGGCAAGGTAACATATCTTCGAACTCAAAACATATTATCTTTTCCAAGCACAAGAAGAAAAAAAATAAAAATAAATAAAAAGATGTTCGAATCCGAAACGTGGAGGAAACATCGAGTTGCTAAGTCTTCATCCCATTCTTTATGCTCACCGGTTTTAAACCGATGAATGTTAAGCCAACTCAATATTCTTTTGGACCGTGACCTTAAGACGTGAAGTGAAAGTGAAAGCGAAAGGAGGAAAATGTCCTAACAGTTAATGCATCGATTGTTGTCATTATAATAATTACAATTACTATCATTATCATTTTGTGAGTTCAACAAAATCATGGAGTTCGATCTTCTTCTTTAGGGAAGTAACCAATTGAGCTAATCTTTCATAGGAGAAATGACATCTTTATATCATGTCTAATTTCAAATTTTGAACCTCATAGGAAATAATTTCAAGTCAACTCTCATGGAAACAAAAATATGAAACAGAGAATGGCAAATATAAATACCAATACAAATTTTTTCTCGTAAAAGATATTGAAAAATAAAGAAGTATCTTCTCTCTTATCAATAAGAAAATGGTGATAAGAAACCGAAACCAATTGAATAAGAAGAAAACCATCAAATAAACTTGTTCGTTTACTATTTCATAAAATAGTTTTTCTTCCACTAGTAAAGTGTGTTTTCAGAAACGATCGGTATTAAAAAAACAAATTAAAAGTTATCTTCTATAATCACGAACAGTGATTACAATGTCAATCAATTAGTTCCTATAAACCATTCAAAGATGACCAAAACGGTCTCTCTTCGAAATTTTTACAGAAATAACAGGTGAATCAAAATACAAATACAATCGCAGGCATTATTGCATCGAAGCAGAGGATTATCATTTCACGTCAAGAAGCAAATCTCAGATGCAGGTATTCAACAAGAAACAAAGAATCAGACACAAAAACAACATAAAATACCTCCTAAATATTAACCAATAAATACAAATAATAATTAAGCGCAAAAGAACGAACACATTCATGAATATTATGTCTAATGGAATCAATAATTTTCTATCATCTCCATATAAAGAAAACTGGACTACCAGAATGAAAAGACGTACAAGACATGGACAAGGACAGGTCATGTTTACCTCGGGATAACGTTGATTCAGCATCTTGTACAACTCGTCATTGAAGCCGATCCTGAAATTTTCAGGAGAATCAGCGCCAAGAGAAGGAAGAGGACGAAGAAGAAAACGAAAATTTGGAGGAAATGAGATCTCTAGTAATTAAGGATGAAATGCATGAATTGAAGGAGAAAGAGGAATGTTAGAGCAGAGAGAGAGAGGGAAATATCGAGAAGGAGAAGCCAATTTTTACGGCGAGGGGATCAAAATAGAGATCAACTTCCATTTGTCACGATCGGATCATCAAATCAAACCTAACTTCCATTGAATCCAAAATCTGTTAGAAAGATGATATTTGAAAATTGAGATTTAATGGATTTTGGGTAATGCAAAATTCTGTTTATATATTACCCATAAACTGGCGGGAGAGACCTTTTTCTTTTTTAAAATATGAAATCCTTTTCTTCCTTTTTCTGCCTCTTCTTTATTTTTATATATTTTTTTTGTTGGTTAGGTTTGTTTGATTTTAATCCAAATCTCTAATTTTAGGATGTCTTCCTCTTAACAAATTTTGAAACTAAATGGACCAAAATCATATTTCTACATCGGTTAGTACCCGTGATTTTAAAAATACATTTTATTCTTTTCAAATTTGTAAAATTAAAAATATAAGAGAAAGAAAACCGAGGGAAAAAGAGTTTTTTCAAAAATATAATAAAATATTTATATAGCACAATGTAAAATACTAAAATTATTCCCACTACACGATATGTACATATTATGCTCTGAGATGAAAGAATTCTTCCTTTAGTTATTGTATCACAAGTCTTAGTGACACTGAGATAGAATAATTTTGTCTTTATCTTATTTTATTTTATTTCGAGCATACATTGTCGCGAGATACGATGAAAGACTTGTATGTTTAATTATTCAATCTGACCTTAATTGGATCAAGATGGTCCAAAATTAATAAATAAATCATAAAGACATATATGAAATTTAAGAAAAAATAATCACTAGTTATGAACTTTTCTTATTTCGTTACAAGGACTCTAAATATTTTAGGTTTTTAAATTATTGTTTTTATTTTAAAATATGAAATTTTTTTACACCGTCAATTTATTCATAAAATGACAAAAAAATCGAACTAATCATTCCTTTCTATTTTACGATAAAAAATTCAATTAATTAAATCTAAACTAATCTAGGGATTAAATTACAAGTTTAGACTAAAATAGTCGACAAATACCTAATAACTCATCGATTTTTTTCTCATACGAAACAAAATAGTTCGTATTTCATCAAAATTTAAAATTGCCAATAAGGGAGGAGGAAGGTAGAGATGATGGATGTTTAAATTAATTGAACTATACTCACTTTGTCAATTTTATTTGAATCAAGTTAGTATCAAATATTCGAAAGCACACGTACACAAACATAACATAGTAATAACATTGCAAGCTTTATTCAACTTTACTTGCCGTAAATGATTCTTGTGAAAACTCTAAAATCCAAAGAAAATCTTGCACAAAGTCAAGTGAGCTTCCAAAAATACAATAAACATACAGATTTTGGGATTCTTAAAATCAAATTCATTTTTCTAAGATGAGGCTAGATTCTCAAAACAGGCTCCAAAGAACTACTACAAAGACAATGATATCACAAAAATTCATCGTTCTTTCTCGAGTTTTTCGATCTCTTCTCGGTTCTTTCTCTCTGCCTCTTGAAGTTCTCTCTCTGCATCTTCCTTTTCCTCAATTCGGTCAAGATCATCAAATTCCTTGACAGCAGCCATAGCTTTTACAACAGGGTCCCTTAGCTCAGATATCAGTCCACCACCTATTTTGTACTCTTCTTCGTTACCAATTAGGAATAGCCGCTGGTCGGGTCCCGATGCCATGGGAATGTCAACTGCCAGTAGCTTCATATCATACTGAAAAGAGAGAAAATACCATATAATATTCAGACGAAGGAGATTATTCTACTTATGTACACTGTAGAATATGCAATGGAATTTCTTTAGCAACTTCATAACTATTAAATATACTTGATCTTTGGTCTTTGGTTGTGTGTGGATTGGTGGTTATGCATTGGAGGATGTAAATAATTACAAATCGATCAGATATCCCATTTCTAGCTCAGTTTCAGATAACCATAATGGATTGGTCGATGGTAGATAAAGGATATTGAGTTTCATAAAAGGCAAAGAGGAAATGGATTCACTTAGAATTTAATATCCTACAAGTTTTCTTGGCACCCGGATGTTGCACTAGTTATCTCGTGAAGTTAATCGAGACCTGTGTAACCTAGCCGAGAAGCAGATTCTACAAAACACAAAACTTGGAATCACAGGATTCACAACTTCCCAATCAATTTCAGAACGATCACTTGTCAAATACAATGGCCACATAACTAAGTTAAATATATTACAAGACACCTTGTCAGCTAAATATACCTATCCCAATATTTTGTATTTTGTGTAGATTACGATACTACAAGGTCAATACTCGATAGTGTATTGAGAAGACTCTTTCTCACAATTCTATCCTTATATTTTGCATAATTGTCCCACAATACCCTTCATAACTTTCAGAACATGGCCAACAAACTCATTACACCATATTTCAACACTCTGATCAACATACTTTAGTAGTTAATCTATGTCAACTAATTCACATAGCTACTTCAGCTGTCTATCAAAGATCTAAAAGGAAATCCAATTACAACAAACGGCTATATGTTCTTCCAATGTGCGTTCGTATAACCTCTTTGATGCATTATGAATTAAGTAATTAACAGCCATTCGTTATAAGTTAACTAACTAAAACTTAAAGAGCTAGCTGTTGGAAAAATAATAAGGGAAAGCCAAAATAGAAATTTCTCCGTATGGAAAAGAAAATCATAAATCCAGAAATTCAGAAAAAGTCCATATATAGCTTCATGTCAAGAAATAATACCAAAATGATTTTTAGATTAAAAAGAAAAATATAATTTCGTGATAGTTAAACATAAAGAAAGTGGCAAGCAAAAAGACAAACCTGGCCCTTCTTCTTTTTTACTTCAACACTGACTAGACCCTTCCTTTCAGAACCTCTGATTGGAAAAATAAGAAAGCATCGCTTGCTCCTACGGTTTGGTGCGAAATTTTTCAGCGTGAACCCGCCTCCTGACATAACATAAGCTCTCAAGTCTGATCCTGTAAGAGGGGCACCCATAACCTCAAGAATTCCTGCTGACGTATTGAGCTTTCTCATGGCCATTCTATAAACTCTATCAGGATTGACTGTGAATCTCGAGCGCATATAGAGGCCCTTGAAATGGAAAAAGAGCAGATACCATTCAACATTGGCAATCCACAAAGTAGGCTATAATTTTTTTTTTCTTGCACCTAAGTAGGTTATAATTCTTCATAAAGAAAAAAATAACATTCAATTTTGACAAACAGGGTTGAGGAGAAGAGGTCATAACAAACAGGAAAGATAGGTCCCAACGGAAGCACAAATGGATTCAGGATTCATATAGAAATAAAAATTTTCTCTGCTTGTGTGTAGGTTTACCTTCAAATTCCTTGACTAGGAGCTTAAAACTAAAAATCACAAAAATCAAAGCTAAATAAATTTTGAGATAGCACGTATGTACCTTCATAAAAGCATTAAGTTGTGAGCCTGTCAGTGGACTAGCTAAGGCTAGTAGTGTATTTTAATAGGAAACGAGAAGGTGATGTCATCTCATTCCATACTGAAAAGCCAAGCAAAACAACCTAAGGGCATGTTGGGCCTACCAACTTCATTCGTTAGTTTTAAATAACTCAATTCCACTAACCTCAACAGTATTCATTTTTGAAGTTCATCGAGAAACTCAATCTCTCTCTCTCTCTCCCCTTCACTCTAAAGTCTAATGGTTCCTAACCACAGACTAAACAACGAACATAGGCTTCTTAACTCCAATTAAACAACTCTACACCCTAAACTCAGACTTTTTAACTCCAGAGACTTTAGAACTCAACCCAACGCCCCAAGCACCCCCAAAGAACAAAGAGAGCCAAACAAAAGTCCTCCAATCTAAACTGACCGCATAAGTAGAGTAGTTCACAGTACAACCTCACTTGAACAGGATTTATTCTATAGGTTTTATAACAGTGTCCTTTGAGCTCTCAAGTAGAGTAGTTCGTAGAAAACTTGTGTTCAACGCTCCATTTAGAGACGCTGAGCCGTACAAGGTCACAAACAGTACATTTTCTTTCCTTACTTATATTTCATAACAGTCCCAGAATATTTAAAAATCCAACAGAACCTAAGGGAAGAAAGGAAAAAAAAAAAAAAGAGAGAGAGTTGCTCCTAAGCCAGAATAATTTCTATACCAGTCGCATAATTTGTGATCTTAATCACATCTCTTCCGGGTACCCAAGGAACTTATCACCATATTTCCACTGATGACAAGTAAACAAACAAAAGCTATACACAAAACTATTAACAAGCCAAACAAAAGGATCAATAAATCCATTTTCTAAGAAAATGAAGGTAACACAGGGAAAAGAGATAATAGAGAAAACTCACAGTAAAAGCAACGATAGCTGAAGATAAAGCGAGAAATCCATACTTAGCCATGCCTTCAGAGAGCCCAACAAAGGTGTTGGCAATACCAAACATAATCTTCCAAAGCAATGCACAAATTAAAGCTGCTGCAAACCCCAATAGAACAAGATAATTTCTCTTGAAGAAAGCCTCAATCTGCAACCCAATGGCTTCCCGATACCTCGAAAATGCAGAACTAACAGCCGCAGCAGGCTTATCAATAACCTTCTTAGCGAAATTTCCATTGATTTGACCCCCAAAACGAGGAATTTTAACAGAGAAGAATCTAAACCTAGAAGCAGAATGATGGGCATTCAATTTAGTAACCAGAGAAGAATTTCCAGCAGTTAGCTTGGGAGAATAGAGGAATTGGGACAAACCAACATTGGAAGAGATGGGTTTTGAAGGGAATTTCGATTGGAAAGAGGGAGCTGAAGAGAAGGAATGTGCGATGAACGGATCTCGAAGAGGATTGGCATTGGAGTGGGTGATCGGATGATGAGTGAAATGGAGTCTGAGCCTGAGGGTAAGAAGACCCTCAAGAACCCTTTGAGAAGGTTTTGAGAATTTGGAAAGCATGAAGATTATGTAGAGAGATTCAGGCAAGGAGCATTTGAAGGAGAGTTTGTAGTGAACGGGTTCTTGAGTTCGGTCCAAGAAGAAGAAGAACTGGACACAGAGAAGAGAAGACGACCGCAGCGAATGCAAGAAAATGAAGAAAAGGAGATTCCTTTGCGGAGTCACCCAACCGGCCGGCTTTGAAATGGACCGACCGTTGCAACATGGTTCTCGGTTGGGTCGGATCAATTCCTAACTCGGAGCCATTTGTAAACCAACCGGACAAGAAGTGATCACTATTAAAACGTAGAAACCAACATAGTTATTTACACCAGTATATTGAATTCTACAACATAACTTATAACATGTGTTAAATTGTTTTCTACATTTCTTTCTTCTCTACCCTTCTCTTTTGTTTAGTTTAGTTTTTGTTTTATATTAATATTAGGAAAAGAGAACTATTGCCCCGGCTACGTGTCCTTTCTTCTAATTCGCGAGTCGACTCAATTCCTTATACTTCCTATATTCAATTGCCTCAAGTTAATTGATCAAGAAAGTCGTCACACCTCAAGTTAGTTGATCAAAATGTTAAGTACATACCACTAATTTTATTAGTCTCCATTAATAAATTACAATAGTTAGAATTGATTCACATCTCCGGTTACAATAGTTAGGTTGATTCACATCTCCTATTTTTAAGGTTAAGGGAATAGTTTTCAGATAGCAGCAGTGGAGTATATTGAAATCATTTTGGATATGATCGATGAAAGTAACATTAATGCAAAAGAATGGCCTATATTGGTACTGACATTAGAAATGAAACACTGATGTAATAAACTAATGGTTCGAAAATAGGAAGCCTTAAAAACCAAGATTCTTGATATATCCTCATCATAATAGATCGATAAAACTGCCAGAATTAGTTTGAGGTTTAATACAAACAAAATATGATAATAAAGACTTGTTCAAGTGTCAAAATCGACAAAAAGAAGAAAAAAACAACTGACAAAAACGAAAGAACTAGCTGATCTTAGGCTTGAGATAGAAATGCTCTTCCAGGTTGACGATTTGCTAAAGGTCCATGGCATCCAAGAAGCTGAAAAGTTCAGTTACCAACTCATTAGTTGAAAATATAGGAAGGTAAATATAAAATAGAGCAAATTAACCATCAAATCGTGCCTTAAGAACAGCTCTTCCACTGAGATATAAAAGATTATGAGCACCTCGACCATTCTCATGATATATTTACATACCGAAAGTACGAATAATTATGTTCTTATCAGTAATGAAGAACCAACAAATTTTGAACATGACCCTAAGCAACCCACCATTCAAACCAAATTCATCCAAGGACAGTCAATGCTCTTCACATGGTCTTTAACGAGTTTAAATTCATGTGATATAAAAGGAAAAGTAAAATCTCGTAGCCCAATATCTAACCCAACATCCATTCTTGTGCTTGTAAAATGAAAAAAGAAAAAGGAAATTCCAAGACATATGACTGAATGCGATATAGCCTACCTTGGCATTAACACCATCAGGAAGAATTTTGTTTTCTGCCTTGTAAGCTAGATAATCAGCCCGACTGAATTTAGTAAAACCCCTGAAAAAGAAATTTGAAGCAATAATCATTTAATCATAGGATTGGTAACATTTTAAGATTTAATTACTGTAAAATAAATTGAGGCACTAAAACAACATGAATGACCCACAAGGGCATTTAGCTGAAGAAGAAAAAAACTGAAAAATCTTTTGAGGCATACCACTTCCTGCTGACAATGATCTTCTGGCGACCAGGGAATTTGAACTTAGCACGACGGAGGGCCTCCTGTGCATGTTGGCTGTTACTATCCTTGCACCGAACTGAAAGAAGAACCTGACCGATAGCCACTCTTGCACAGGTTCCTTGTGGTTTTCCAAAAGCACCTCTCATACCGGTCTGGAGCCTATCAGCCCCAGCACATGAAAGCATCTTGTTAATTCGAAGAACATGGAAGGGGTGCACCCTGACTCTCAAATGGAATGCGTCCTTCCCAGCAAACTTTGCCATATACTTGTTGCAGGCAATCCTAGCAGCTTCCAAAGCTTCACTGGACACATTTTCTTTCTCCCAACTCACTAGGTGAACACAAAAAGGAAACTCATCCACACCCTTCTTTTTCATTCCAACATCATAGATCCTGATCTTGGGATCGGGGACACCACGACAAAATCTGGATTTTGGATAAGGCTTGTTTTTAATTTGCCTGTAACATCTTGCAGGTCCTACAATAAAGAATGTACGGGAAATGAATAACAAGCAACAGCCTTGCAGGTAAAGTAGAACCAACGTAGAATTATCAAGATCAAATCAAAACAACATAAACCGACAAAGGTTAAGCCAGAACTGTGGCTACCCATACAAGACAATCAGAATAAATATAGAGGTCTGCACAGATTATCAACTCAAAACAACATGATTAAAACCATCAATGGATTTAGTATAGACCCAAGGGCTCAAGCCCTATCAATTTTGTTCTATGCTCTTTATATAATATATATAAAAAACTGAAATAATACTAATAACAATGGCTAGCTCAGTTGTAAAACTGTCACTCAGCCTTTGTCGACCCAGGTTCAAGCCCCACACTTCACATTTTTATTTTTACTTAATTATAAAGCCCGTCAACTAAATTTATGGATTTACCACTTATAAAAACCTTGCTAACCACACATCTATTTTCATAACTTACAAAATTCTGACTATCAACCCCAAACATTCTCCAGCGAGCATATGCATCCTATTATTAAATCATAAGCGCTCGCAACTGAAGAACAATTAAAGCAAAACAGTAACAATATTCCTTCATATGAAGAGAGAAAAAATCCCAATCCGTTAATAGTAGAACGTGAAAACAAGGAAGTTGCAGGGTTTATTTCTTTAGAGCCTGACTTACATAGATTCTAACACTGCACAATAATTAACCAATTTCACACAAGATAACGCATGGATTACAACTTAATACTTATCAAATCATCGACACATGCACCAAATACCAATATACTATAGAAAAATCTCATAAATAACAGGAACACAATATTTTCCAACTGGAACAAGCGGAAACCCATCCATTTCCAACAATTGAATTTTCCGTCAATAAAAAACGAAGCTCGTCGCTTAATTTCAGCTTGCATCTAGAGAAACGACACACAATTTGTATCTAACATCGAAGGTGAGAAAAGACACAAAAATTGCAAGATACAAGTAGATTATTCTTCAGTTAGAAACATGGAAGAATGTATCAGATAAAGAATCGAAAAGATTTACGTACTTCTACCCATGGCGTGCGCTCGTTTACGTCGTCCCCGTCTTCTTCAACTTGACCTCGTCGGCTGCAGAAACCCTAATTCTTATCATATATATACGATAAGAGGACGAAGGGCCGAACCGCCAATTTGTAAAGGCCCAGGAGCATGTCCCACGATAAACAGCCCAGCCCAATTTATTAAAGAAAATAGTAAACAGTAATAGTAAAAGTTGTAGTAAATAACAAAACAGGTAACAGATTTAGTGATCTTTAAATATGATTATTATAATTATAGATAATATTTATAACAAATCAATTTTAAAATTTGAAATTTTAAAATGGGTCTTTTTTAGACTGTTTTTTAAAAGTTTAAAAAATATAAAATATTTATTTAATTAATTTTTAAAAAATTAATTGTGTCATAACTATTTAAAATAAATTGTTCTATTTTTATAAATTCGAAGGGGTAAGAAGGTATATTTCAAAATTTTAAAGACTAAACACGGATTCTTTAAACATTGGAACTAAAAAGTTTTTCATTTTTCTAAAAATATTCGTATTTATCATTCTAGCAATTTGTTGATTTCTTTTACGTGTTGAGTTGTCATTTTAAAATTAGCTTTTGAATACCGTTTTACAATTATATTTTAGTGAATTAGATTTGATTTTAAATTTTTCTTTAAAAAGGAAAAAATAGTTTATCAAGATTAATTTGAAGGGAAAAAAAATCCTAAAACCATTTTCATTTAATCGCGAATGTTTTTTTTTGTTATAAATTTGTTCGGTTTATTTATTATCAGAAATGTTTTTAACGTTGTTAAAATACTAAATAACAATTGTTGCTAAAGTTGATGCATGAGGTAATCAAAGTTGTTCAATAGGATGAAATGTGACGGTGTTTATTTGTGAAGTTGGTTTTCGGTGGTAATCATGACGACATAGTGAAAGTGAGTTAGATGACATTTGAAGTGTTATGTTGACAGTTTTAATAATCATACAAATTACTGAGATAGTAACGGTTAAACATTAACAAACATTTTTCTAAATATTGTTTGTAAGTATTTATTTTAGACAAAAGTTGTATTATAAAACAATCGCAACTATATGGAAGTCGAACACGGTTGTAACAACTTTTAATTGAAAATATCAATTACTAGTTCAATTGAGTTGTGATTAATAGAGTCCATAAAAAACCATAATGTATTGCATAAATACATAATATTTTTTTTATATTTAAGGGTATGTATAAGAAGCTAACACATAAATGACATTATCAAACCCGACGTAGAGAAATTATAAAAAATAAAATATTTGACAAAATATTTACCCTTCGTATAAAAATCAATTGTAATAAATTTTATTTAGCAATTTTGTTACATAAAGTGTAAGATACTGATAGATTTTTATAAATAAAATGTCATAGTATTCATATAACACTAATAGATGCGGATCTATTCTAAAATTTTAAAATTTGTAATTTTCTTGAGCAGTCTCGACTATTACAAAAATATATCAAATTTTGTCCCATTTGTGTTGAAATTTATTTTAAAATTTTAAAATAACTTTGTCTATAATTAAAGCTAAAAGAAAATGGAACTTTTGCAAAAGTAAAAAAAAAAATTATAACAACAGAGTCTATGTCACACCATATTTTAAATTTGCAAAAGTAACAAATTTAAAATGATGACCTTCTAATAGATGTGTGATCACCGTTTTACTTCTAATAGTCCTATGATTATCATTTGGGTTGTTTAATATCACTAATTTTGTTATATTTGTATTATAAAAAAATTGGTGTTACCATTTATTTTGTTATAATTTTTTTTTTATCAAATTTTATCATTAATTCACATTTAAAAATAAAAAAAAAAACTCAGATTTTCTAAATTTCTAAATTTTCCTTTTTTGAAAGGTTAAAGTTCAAAATTGTAATATAAGATTCTTGCAAAATACGTAATTTTCATCCTTTAAGAAAAAAAAAAGTGTATATATATATATATATTTGTCATTCTCATGACTTCTTGATGTATGAATTTCTCATATTTTTTATGAGCAAATGAGAAAATTGGTTGCTGCAATTTGTCTTCTTGGGCTGAGTTTTCAAAACTTTTCTTGCTGTGCAATGTCCATGGCATTTTCTTCCTAAACGTTTGGGCCTTCATGTGAGTATATCCAATCCACTGCCAATTTAGGGTTTAATCCGTGTTGTGTAATTCTTCTAAGACGAATCAGGTGATGATCCAATCCAATCAAATTCTTCTAATCGCGAACAATATTCTGTTATGAATATATGATTATCTATTTGTTTGATCGATATACCATTTTATACCACAACCTTCAAAACTATCTGCTCACACCTTTAATTTCTTTCCCAATTTCCAAGAATTCAAGATTCCGGATCGGAACCATCGAAAACATCCATCCTCGATCGAATTCTTGTAGGACTCTTCTTCCAACTCTTCGACTGTCTGTTGTTCTAAACCAGGTAATTGTTAAAGATTTTCCCATCGAATCGATCATCTACTTATCCCAATTTTCTTCTTGGATACCAATTTGATTGGATTCTTTATCAACTTGCATTAACAAGGCCAATTAGAAACTGCCACCATTCGCGTTTTTTTCCGTATTGGAGGTCTAACAAGTACTTAAACCAAGAATGCTGGGTGATCAGGAGGAATCCTCAGAAGTTGGAGTTGACCCAAATGGAAATAATGAACTAGAACTTCATTCAGTGTTTTGGAATCAAGACTATAGTTGTTTTGCTGCTGGTACAAGCTGCGGGTTTCGTATTTATAATTGTGACCCTTTCAAGGAAACATTTAGACGTGAGCTGGGAATTGGTGGATTCAAAATTGTTGAGATGTTGTTTCGTTGCAACATTTTAGCACTTGTGGGGACTGGAACTAATTCTCTATATCCACCAAACAAAGTTTTGATATGGGATGATTATAAAAGTGAATGCATTGGTGAATTTTCATTTAGGTCTGAGGTTCGAGCTGTAAAACTGAAACGTGAACACTTTATTGTTGTTCTTGAGCATAAAATTTATGTTTACACGCTGAAGGATGTCAAGCTTCTTGATCAGATTGAGACTGTTGCTAATCCAAGGGGCCTATGTTGTCTTTCCCACCACGTAAATACATTTGTGCTGGCATGTCCTGGCGTTCAACGTGGGCAGGTGCATATCGAACACTTTGGGCTAAATATGAAGAAGCTATTCAATGCACATGATTCTCATATTGCATGTATGACGCTGACAATGGATGGTCTACTTCTTGCAACTGCTAGCACTAAGGGTACTTTGATAAGAATTTTCAATACATTGGATGGAACGCTCTTGCAAGAGGTATTGTACTGTTAGACCCCAAATTTAAGTATTCTGATCTGACTTTGGTTTCCAGTTCTATCATTATGCACACTATAATCAGAATCATGACTTCAAATTGAGCTCACAATAACCATCTAAGAACTAGGATCACTTGGCTAACAAATAGTTGTTTATGGTTGGATATATTATTGATCGTGAGAAAAGGTAAAGGCTTAGTATATGCAATCACATAATTCTCTTTGTTTTATTTTCATTTTTGTTTTGTAAATGTTAATTACACGATGTAAACAGATTTAGAGTCTAAAGGACACTACGGGTCAGGTTTTTCTTTCCATTATGAAACAGAAAATTGATCATTAAGAATACCTTTCTTCTACCTTGTTTTTAAGTCTTATGTTTAAGTTCCGACTCCGTTCTGCTTTATTTTATTGCTCAAATCTTACAGCTTCTGTCTTTAGTGTCTTGTGGTTAGTTGTTTATGCTTTACTTATGTAGTATCATTTTGTGACTCCAAGCGCTATCTTGATTTCTTTAATGAAAAGTTTTGTATCCTTTTCCAAAAAAATGAATATTTTCTTCTATGCTTTACTTATGTAGTATCATTTTGCTTCATTTTCACTTTTTAGTGATACTTTTTTTTTGGATAGTTTCGAAGGGTTTCAGTGCACCTTTTCATGTTTCTGACTGCATTGTACTTCTGTTTAGGTACGAAGGGGAGTGGATAGAGCAGAAATCTTCAGTCTTGCTCTTTCCCCAAATGTCCAATGGTTGGCAGCAGCAAGTGATAAAGGGACTGTTCATGTTTTCAGCCTTAGAGTTAGAGTGGCTGGCCCGGATTCATCTTCTGATACAAATGTAATTCAGGGGCCAACACCCTTCCAGCAAAATTCTTCTAATTCCATTGACACTCTTGTTCCTTTGAATACTGGTTCCAACCCTAGTTCGTCATTGTCATTCATGAGAGGTAAGGTAGTTTATTTATCAGTTGTATTAAGGATTTTGAATGGTTATGATTAAACTCCCTGATATGGTTTGAAGCTTAATATTGTAGTTTAAGAGTAGTTTATGTAGTCTACGTGCGTATCTGATATTTCAAACAGAACAATAAGCTTAGGAAGTTCTAAATTTGTAATGTCAGAATGGTTAAAGACTCTAGGATGACTAATTGAGTGAATTAATTAAAATTTTAATTATCTGGAAAATGATGAAAGAAGAGACGATCTCTTTCAGGAGGCAATATCCTCTTTAATATCAGGGGTCATTTGGCCCACTGAGAGGAATTAATAAATTTGAAGTTAATATGCTGGATTTAGTTAGAGGTGTAGGATGGAAATCCTCGATAAATGTGAAAAGTTGAGAACTGGGAGATCAAATTACTTGATATATGTGCAAAACTTCAGCCTTGTTTACTATTGAAGTTAAGTTGATTAACACCAAATTAAGAAGATGGTGGGTCAAACGACCCCTAATAGTGTCTGAAGCCTTAGGAGGCTTTCTGATCCCATGGAATGTTTTTACTAATCTTTCACCACAACTTTCAGGGGTCCTACCAAGATACTTCAGTTCAGAATGGTCATTTGCTCAGTTCCATTTGCCGGAGGTGACTCAGTTTATTGCAGCATTCGGATCTCAAAACACTATTATTATTGCTGGCATGGATGGGAGGTAAGATTCAATTGAGAATATATCTGACCGTTTCACCTCCTTCCCTTGTTTCTCATACCATAGTGTAAAATGATAGAATCTTTACTTTGTTTCCCAGATGCATGTTGACAACTACTTGTTTAAACTAGTCAGGTTTAAATTTTTTAGATATATGAACTTTCATGTTTATTATTCTATTTTAATTCTCACATCCCAAACTTTGCATGAAAAGGATCAATTTATGACATGTTTGCGAGTGATTCTAAAATAGTTTAAATCACTTTTATCATTTTCAAAACCACTCTTGAAATGCTTATTAACCATCTAATATTATGTTTAATAGTATTAAGCATTGAATTGATTTTGAGTAATTAAAGGAGTGTTTCGATTTATTTTAAACCTGAAACAAGTGATTTTAAATACTTCAAAATCAATTCCAAACGCACCTTTCGTAGTTTTTTTAAAACTTTATAGTATTTGTCTCACGAAGTTTAAGAGGTTGATTTACATTATGAATATCCATGCATAGACTAGTTTAGAATTGAAAACAAATAGATTGTGTAGGTATATAAAAACAAGATTTATATCAAATAATTCTGATGATGTCCATGAAGAATCTAATGGTTCATGAAGATACTATTACTAATACTTTTATGATCAATAATACTTTTATTTATATTCTTTTTCAGTTTCTACAAGTGTAGTTTTGATCCAGTACGAGGAGGGCAAATGTTGCAGCAAGAATGCATCCAGTTCTTGAAAATGGAAATAGGTGCAGATCGAATTGATCTATAATAGGCTATAAGCCCTAATTGATTCTCATTCCCTTGTGAATACAAACACTTCGATGATACCTGTCAATAAGTTTAGGGTTTACTTAATTTTTGATGAATAATCACTTGGAGGTGCTGCATTTTTTTTTTCTTTTAATCTTCTTATTTGTTTACATAATTGTTCCCCCCTCTTGTAGAAATCTTGGTCATTTTGGAATTTGTGAATAAAAGTTTCTAATTCTTTTGCTGCTGCTTCTTTTTCATCCATGTTACTGCTAACTTGTACAGTTTCTAATATATCTTTCACAATGAGGTCTACATAGACAGACAGTAACAATGTTTAATTATAAAGATTATTAGTTGGGTAGCTGACCTTCTCTTGGAAGAATAAGGCCATAATATTTATGTTAAATAGGATTTCTTATGCTTAATAGATGAGGCTTTGTTACCTACGTGAACTTTTTCTTATTTATGATTGAAAGTCAAGATGACTGGACTGGATTTGCACTAGAACGATTTGATTCTTTTATTGATCTTTTTTATTTCTACTCTTTGGATTTTAGTGTGGTTGAAAAGAGTAATTTCTTAATTTGTATGCAAATTGTTTGGATAAATAAGCTTAAGAGTGCTTGACCCATTAGTGAACTTAATAGTTTCTTAAAGAGATGAAATTCTTCTATAAATGTAAAAAGATATAAAAAGATGAGAAGGTAAAATTATTCATTAAGTATGTAAATCTTCAATAATATCATCTCATGAGCGCCAAACTATTACAACTTATATATTCAAACGCATGCATGCTCGCTCGCAAGCGTGTTTTTATTTATTTTTTATTAAGAAGTGATTGAGGTAAGGTGAGTGAGTTATTATAGTTGTATTTATTTATTAATTTAGAAAGGGTTCAAGGCAAGGAGAGTGAGTTAGTTATTATAGTTGAGTAGAGTTATAACACGGAGAGTGAGTTAGTATAGTTGAGTAGAGTTATAATAATTAGTGTTTGAGATGTAAATTATTTTAGTTTGAGTTATAATATTCTGTAATTATGGAGTGGATTGTTTTAGTTTGAAAAGAATTTATGTATTGAAAAAGTCAAAGCTGCATCGTCCAACTTAGTGTATACCTTAATTGAACCTTCCAACTTAGTGTATACCTTAATTGAACCTTTTAGATGAAAACTGTGTACACAAGTAGAGATAACAAAACCTATCAAAGGGTACGAGAAGAGGAACTGCCTGCCATAAGAGCAAGACAAATATGATAGAACAGTATGTCCAATTTGAGGTAATAGTAGAAAGCCTTATTTATGAGTACAGAAGAAACTCCTTGTGAGCTTACAAATTTCAACTTATTGTTTAATAGGGACATGATTTAGCAATAATTGATATACACTCCAAGGTTTTGAATCTTCATCGTGGTTCGAATCCCCGACTAAGTTATAGCTTCGATTTCACAGCTTTGTCTTCAAAAACCAACACCACTTTTCCAACCGCTTCTCTGTTCTTTATGGCATGAAAGGCAAGATTGGCCTGCCAAAGTAAATCAAATGAATCTTTCAATTTAGATGCCTTGCATGAGATAATCCATCACTGAACACGAAAGCTAACGAATTCCACTATTCAGTTTACGAACGAGACACATCTCAAGCAACTTGAGGATCTTGACAATCAACAACATGACAAATACTGTATTCACTAGTACCTTACCAAGAGGATAAAAGCACACTTGATGATATTAATAAAAGATGATTAGTAAAAACACAATTCCACATGGAGAAATATGAACATGGATCAAGGCTTACTCACCTCTAATGGGCTATAAATGTGAGAAATGTGAACACGGATCAATCCAGTCGATAACCACGATAATAGCTGATTCATAGACTCTTCAAGAACTTGAGGTCTATGTATGCCATAGCTGCCCCAATAAAGTCCATGAACTGTCCAATTCTGTTCATATTGGATAAAAAAAGATTGAACACGGTAACGTAAATGGTAATAGAAGGAAAAACTAGTAACAAAAAAGCTTATTTACCAAAAGGTTACCTTAACAAGGGCGATATTCGTGGGAATAACAGGGATCTCCCCGCTGGCAAACCCGATCACAAGAATGTTTGCACTCCAGTTAAGAAGTTTCATTGAATCTTTGGTCAACTTTCCTCCAACTGGATCATACAAAACATCAACCCCTTTAAGTTTTCTTTCCTTGAGGAAGGCTTTCACATTTTCAATGACATTTTGATGATTCAAGTCTACTACATGGTCAACTCCCAAGGACTTGAGATACTCTACCTTTTTAGCTCCCCTGAAAGATAATGGAGGGGATACATCTCAATATATGCTCTCAAAACTTAAGTGTAATAAACATTGAACTGTATCAAATCTTGTTCAAGTAGAGGAAATGGAGTAGGGGGTGTTCACAGTTCTGTGCCGAACCAAATCAAGCAAATATTCAACTCGGTTTGGCTTTTAGCTATATATACACACACAAAATTCAGTTCGGTTTTGATTTTAAATAATACAAACAGTTCAGTTCAATTTTCAATCTTACATAAAGTATATAATAAACAGCCTCAGGTTTGAGTTTCAAATCTAAATTGAATGAGACTGAAAACTTCAATTTCCTTAAAATTTTAAAACAAGCTGAACCGAACATCAACACTTCAATAAAAACTGAATTTTTGGACCAATTCGGTCAGGCTTGGTCCGTTTTAGTGTTTGCCCCTAAAATAGAGGACCAGGAAATACAACAAACTTTTTGGCAGCGGGTATGGTTGATTTATGAAATAATTGATTACCTAGCAACGGCAATAACAACTGCACCGCAGACCTTCCCAATTTGAACGGCAGCTAGCCCAACACCTCCAGCTGCCCCAAGAATCAACAGTACCTAAAATTTCCATGTTAAAATCATGAATTATTGCATTGCTGAAGTTTACAGATGATACACAATCCACAAGTCCAGATATTCACGAACACAACAATCTGAGAATCAAATATCCACAAGAAAGATCTGCCTTCGTGAGCCCATGCAAAGGCTTTAGTTAAGATATACCAAATTCCACCAAGTATACAAATGGAAGATGTCCCGTAACTATATTTTCCAAATCGTCCACACTAAGAAATCCATCCTTATCCGCCAAGGCAGCTATAATGGAAGAAAGATCAAGCCCTTGGTCCAATTCTTAGATCACCCCCCAACTTTCATACTAGAAGACAGAGAAGTACATACCCAAAATCCTATTTCTTTTTTCCATGCACAACTGAAGAATGGAAAAGATTATTCAAGGGTCTTTGGGTACAAAAGGTTTTGAACGACCGATCCGGCAGAACAAGAAAAAAGAGAAAGAAGCTGAGTTATGAACACACACCTATTCATGAGATCAATCCGGTCAATCCAATCATATCTCTAATGTGAAAGCGCAACTAAGAAAGAAGTCACGAGTTCAATTCACGGTGGTCACTTACTTAGGTTTTAATATCTTATGAGTTTTTTTGACATGTGAATAATGTAGGATCAAGCAGGTTGTCCCGTAAGTTTAGTTGACGTGAGCATAAGGTGGTCTAAATACTCATGGATGCTAAAGTAAAAGGGAGTTCCAATCACTTCTCTTGTAGTATTCTATGCTCATACTTTTGGAGTTAAGTCTGATATTTATTTTCCAAACAAAAAGGCTACCATTCTCTACTTTTGCAACATATTCTCTTAGTCTTAATCTCTTCAATTTCTGAAAGTACTCATCTTTGTCCATATTATGAACAAACAAGCAATAGAGAATTTGTAAGAGATTAATCACAATCTGGGAGAAGAATAATAACGAATCTGGCACAGTAGAGACATACACTTCCGTGGTCCAATAAAAAAAATATGGTCAGTAATACCATAATCATTACAGTGTTTGCTTTAGAAGCAGAAAAATGGTGCAAAGAAATTTGTTCACTACATGGAATTTTGTCTTCCTACCAAGAATTTGAAGACTCCGTTACAAGTAGGTTGCTTTCTTCAATTTCTTATTTGATTCTTTTGTTTTAGTTAAGATTGCTGTAATAAATCCAATACACAAATACAAATTTGATTCCATTGTTATAGAGATGAATGTATCCATGTAAGATATCAACAAATCATCTCAACCAGAGAGAAGAGTACCTGTCCAGGAGCCAAATTGGCCCTATGTACAAGAGCAACATGCGAGGTCCCGAACGCAACCGGAAGTGCGCCGGCGGCCACCAGATCGCATCCATCAGGTACTCGGAATCTTCAGTTTGTTTGAGAAAATAAGTCAAAACAGAAAAGAGAGATGCTTCAGCGTAAATTCGTGGTTGTCGTAATGAACGAAATATTAGGAAACCAATGGCGGAAAGAAACATACAGTCGCGACTCATCGTCAACGATGAATTGAGCAAAAGAACCGTCGCCAGCAAAGGAACAAACCCGATCTCCGACTCTGAATTTGGAAACCTTAGAGCCAACAGCAACGACAATTCCAGAGTAATCAGAACCAGGGATGAATGGAAGAGGAGGTTTCTCTTGGTATTTTCCAAGAATCTGAAGGTAATTGGCGTAATTTAAACTTGTAGCTTTAATCTGAACTCTGACCGACGTTGGAGAATTCAACGGCGGAATCGGATGGTTTTTACTCAATACTACTGGTGAATTCTCATCGCTTGGCGACGATGTTGTTGGATCTCCGAGCTTCCTGCAAACCAGCGCTTCCATTTTTACTTAGCTCAAAATTTCGCTTCAAGCCCTAAGCTAATTCCTATGTGTTTGATAACGATTCGGTGCTTGTCGTTTTGAGAGAGATATAACGCGCCATTAGGCGATAAAAATTTATACGGCACGTATTTCAAGTATTTTGGCTGGATCGGGTCGAGCCATTTACGCTGGATGTTTGGGCACGTGCTTTCTCCTTCTCTTTCTCCTGCTCTGTTCTTCTTTGATTCAAGTGCAGGCAGCAATGGCGGTTCAAGGATTCAGAGTAACTATGGTTTTGCGCAACGAAGCTCCTCAATCTCTCGTGTTTCTCTTTCTGTTTCCACTGCTGCTGCTTCTTCTTCTTCATCCTCCTTCGTCGGTGGTTCCGGTGCTGAGTATTCTGGTAATTTACTTGCCTGCTTCCTTCCTTCTTGCATTCGATATTTGTAAATACGCATTCTACAAGTACACTCGTTAATTCAGTTTTCTTACTCTCTGTATTGTTCGTGAATCACCATGTTTGCAGAATTCTGGAGAATTTTGGGGTTTAGGGTTTATTGCTGAAGAAACCAAACTTTTACGATCTTTTCTGGGGAATTTCACAGACTTAACTTGAATAATTGGACAGTTGCCTCGTTTTCAGAACAAAATTTGTTAATCGTTATCAAAGAATTTCTATCATTATTAGCATTTCTTTCCCGTCTGTCGTTTCTCTCCCCTCTCCCCTCCCTCCGGCAATAGCTACTTTCTCCTGGTCTCCGGCGACCCTCCCACTGACGGCACCTTCCAATCTGAAATGAGTGGTGGAATCCCTACCTTTTCGATACCAGAACGGCTCCATCTTGTTTGGAGAAGAATTTTGCAGGGATAACCCATTCACGGATGTCTTTATTATTTATGACCTGCCTCTCACAGCAGTAGAAATATAATTTTCTGCTTTGGTCAGGGTTCACTACTGCAACTTTTATCCCTATATGTTATAGAAAAAAAATGTCATAGTGCATTAGTTGCTGGATTTCATATATTTGTGGAGGCAGGTCATCAACCATAAGGTCGCTTATGAAAGGTCGTCCTACAAAAATTTCGATAGGAAATGTGAAAATGAGAGAGAGAGTGAGGGGAAAAGTAGGGAGGCATAGGAACCAAAGTAAGAGCCAGAGTGGGAGTTTGAGCAAAACAACATTAAAAGGTTTTTTATGACATCTGCAAAAGAAACTGTCACATTTTTGTTTTCGAACTTGTTTTCTAGGTCATATGTATAAGAAACGATGTTTTTGTTCTTTTATGACTGGTAGATAGAGTAGGATTTTGGGTCTTGCTAATGTTCTATGGATGATTTCTTTGGATCTACAGAGCAAGTGTATGACTCCAAAGCTAAAAAGAGGAGGAAAATAGCTGGTATAGATCAAGAAGAATTGTTGGAGCCTATAAGTTTGGCTGATCCTGATAGCTGCTTCTGTAAGTTTAATGATTTGGAAGTACATTACAAAGTTTATGATCCAGAACTACAAGGGGACTCCTTATCTCAGACTCGAACTCCAACGTTGACGTCTGATCCACCATCTCTGCCAATAACTTCAACTCCTCATCGAACCAAGAAGATTGGTCTTCCTATGATTCTCTTGCATGGCTTTGGAGCTTCTGTTTTCTCATGGAATTTGGTGATGAAGCCTTTAGCTGATATCACTGGTTCCAAAGTTCTGGCATTTGATCGACCAGCCTTTGGATTGACATCAAGAGTGGATTATTTGTGGAATTCTTCTGCTGGTACGAAGGATAGAAAACCTCTAAATCCATACAGCATGGCGTTTTCAGTCCTCGCTACTCTGTATTTCATCGGTTTCTTAGGAGCTGAAAAGGCAATATTAGTTGGGTATGCATATATGATATATTTATCTTTACTTCTTTGGGATGCATCTGGTGGGAACCCATGAATTTCATTGATCTATCCTACCGATTCTCCATTTTTGGCATAGTACTAATGACACCTATTGGATAGTGGATTCCATCATATAACTCGATGCCTGCCTATTTAAGCTTTCAACTTTTTAAGATTTATTACTCTTAACCATAGGAGCTAATATAAATTATCTTGGATATCAGTTAGAATACTCTTGATGAAACCAAGCTGGAAGGAAGTTTTGAAACCTATTCGTGAATTACAAACTATGGAAGATTTGCATATCTTTCTGAATGTTGAGATCTTTGTAACCAATAATGGAAATTGTTATCATCCTAGGCACTCAGCAGGTTCGCTTGTGGCAGTAAATTCATATTTCCAAGATCCACAAAGTGTTGCTGCTTTAATCCTTGTTGCCCCAGCAATTGTAGCTCCTTTAGGAGGTAGATTGCCCCGGGACAATCTGGTCCAAGAGAAGAATGTCTCTGATTCAAATGTTGTAGGGAATCCAGTAATTCAGCTGTTCAACATTCTGTCAGCGGCAGCTAAGTTCATTGTGCAGTCAATAATGCAGATGATGAAAAGAATTTTCGAAGCTGTTGATTTCTTGTACATAAAAGTTCTGTCAGCTTTTCTTCGTTCAACCTTGATTCTAACGTTGGTAAAGTGTTTCTTATCGTTATTTGCTAAAGATTCTTCATGCTCAATTCCTTTTCTTTATTAGCATCTGGGCATATTAGTTTTATAAACATTCTGGTGTGTCCAGGTACGGATGATTATAGATAAAGCTGGTATTGTTGCTGTCAAGAAAGCTTGGTACGATGCTACTCGAGTAAATGAGCATGTTTTACATGGCTATACAAAGGTATGCATTTTGGGTAGATTTTCTTTGGTTCCATTCAATAACTATTGAACTTTTTAAAATTAAGCTTATAAGCACAAGATTTCTTTGTTTTGTTATTACTTTTAACGATGTTTTCATTTTTCAAAATCTAAGCCAAGCATTGTAAACTTTTAAAAAGAAAAAAAATTAAAAACTTTTTTTTGTTTTCTAAATTTGGCAATGAATTTCAGTGATTTGGATGAAAATTATTTAAAAGAAGTTGTAAGAAAACCAACACAACTTTCAAAAACAAAGAATCAAATGGTTATCGAATGAAGCTTTCACCTTTTTCGTTTTGTCGTTTTAATTTGATAAGGCTATCTCATGGTAATTTTGCAGCCATTGAGGACCAAAAACTGGGACAAGGCACTTGTGGAATTTGTTGCAGCAATGCTTACGGATAGGGCTTCCCCACCTCTTTCGAAAAGACTTCATGAAATTTCTTGTCCTGGTAAGTTTAAATAATACTATGAACTTTTTGTTCTCCCAACAGTAGGTTGCCTGAACTTGTTTTTGCATCATCAGCGATTCAAATATTTTGCAATCTTTCAATCTAGAACATGCTTCACATCATCCTTTATATTCTCTTCTTAACTGCTAGTGGATGATAATAATATTGATGAAGTAAACTTAAGAGGTGTTTGGGGGTATTGAGTTGATTTATGATATTTAGAGTTAATACGTTGGGGATGTACACAAAATAGAGAACAAGGGAAAGATAAAGTTCTTCAATGCACGTGCAAAATTGAGTCGATGAACAAATATATTAAGTTGTATCCAAGAGAAGGAGAATAATTTTTAATTGATCATACAAAACTCCCATCAAAATACACGCTTATATATGAATGAAAGATCCATAATCTCATAACTGAAAAACTAATGTGCTATATTAATTGCAAATGATTAAATTGGAGAGTTTTGAAACGTATAAACATAAAAGATTGAGAAAATTACTGTTTTGGTCTCTAACTTTTGAATCTAGTTTACTTGGTTCTTAGGTTTCCAAATGTTTCACTTTTAGTCCTTTAGTTTTGAGTTTGATTTCAATTTAGTCCCTAGACATCATTACAATTAAGGGAAAATTGCAATATTCAAACTCTATGCTTAAATGAGACACACCGTCTAGACACCACTCTTACAAAATTTCATTTTCACAAGTTATTAGAAGATTTTTCCTCTTCCTTTTTCCTTACCAGTGATCAACAGTTGAAAGTGAAACTCATTATCTTCATAAGCTTAACCTGTGCAGTAGTCTATACATTTGTAACTATAAGCTCTTAACTAAGAAGGCATCTTATACTAATGAAGCCTGTTGTTTTGGTAACCGGTCTCAGTTCTTATCATCACTGGCGATAGCGACAACCTCGTGCCTTCTTGGAATGCTGTGAAACTTTCTGAAGCCATACCAGGATCTCATTTGGAGGTGATCAAACATTGTGGTCACCTACCTCATGAAGAAAAGGTAGACGAGTTTGTATCAATTGTTCAGAAGTTCTTGTACAGAACTTTTGTTGATTCACATCAACAGTGATTTAAACAGTTCCAAGGCCCTCCATATTATTGTTAGATTTGTTTAAAACTTGGGAGTTTTGAGCATTTAATTTGAGAAAAAATTGCTTCTTAATTTGAATGATGGTCCTATTCTTATTATTATTGTGGTGGTGAAGAAATGGTTGAACCCTTTTGGTGAGTAAGTTGTTATTTTGAAGGGATTGTGTGAGAGAATAGATAGCCTTAAGAAAAAAGAGTGTTTCCTTATATTAAAGAAAAGAGTTTTGGTGTTGCTTATTTTCTTCTTGTTCTTATTTGATTTGTTCTTGGTTGTTTGCTCGATTGTTTGGGCAATTTGTTCTATTCGATATTTCTCAGGGTTTATTATTCAACACAAGTGGCGGATTTCCAATCCTGTCGAGAAGCAAAGGTTTGCGATTCCTTTCCTCAAACTTGGGGTGATTTCAGAGCAACTTTGCCTCGAGTTTCAAAATCTAAATCATTCTGTTTTTCATCTTGGAGCATCTCGGAGCAACTTTACATTGAGTTTTAAAACATTTTCCTTATGTTTTTTTTTTTTAAATTTCGGGGCACCTTGGGAAATTACTTTGCTGCGAGTTTGTCCCTCGATTATTGATTTATTTTTATACATTCTTAATATCATTTTCTTGCCCAACTAAACACAAACATTCTTAATTTCCAATAATCTTAATTTCATATTTATTAGTTTTAGGCATCATTAATTTTCATCAATGTTATTTCCATCACAATTTCCTCAATCCAAACGGTTTCTTTAAGTTTGTGGATGGACTTTGGGTATTTCAAAAAACATTAATTACTTATGTGTATTGCTTTCACATATTTGTTAGGGTTTTTTAGGGCACATCTTAAGGCTTTACATACATCGACGTTCCTTGTATTTAACTTCATACAAGCTCAAACACAATGGCACAATTAATAGAACTTTAAATTACAAATAACAAATAGCAATACAACTTGATGTAATAACCAAGCATATGGTACGACTAAGAAAAATTAGGCTTTAAGGTTACTTAAGATGATTAACATCTTGAACTAATATTTTGTGTCGTGGGTTTTTGAACGAGTATATAAATAAGTGTTTGGGTAATGAGTAAGAAGATCAAACATTTGCCTCATTGAAACCTATTTTAGTTGACAAGTGAGTTTAATTTTTTTTCTAAACAATAAGCTATTAGTTTAATTTCTAAACAATAAACTATATATTTTATTATCATGATTTATACTTACATTCTAAATTTTCAGATCATCTAAATTACTATCGACCTAATTTTTCTGGACTAATTTTGTAGGTTTTAACACCCTGCTCAACTCAACAATCAATCTCATTAATATGTGGTTTAGTCAAATATTTCATAATTGATCCAATACAAATGTTTAAATTTCAAAGGTTTGTTTAGCAATCCACTTAATTCACACATTAAGGTAGTTGCAAATATAATAATTATAGTTTATATTCAAAGTATTGCCAAATAAAACACATTACAAAATTTAGATTCAATCTATCCGAGTATATAAATGATGATGTACTACTTATTGTAGTGAAACATTTTTAAAAATTTAAATAGTTTAGAGTTCACAATAGAAATAAAAAACCATTTTAAATATAGATAGGATTGATGAAGATCTTGATATGAATGACTAGACTATCAATTCAAGATTTTTTATTTTTCAGTTTGGTGATAGGAAATATTTACATGTAATTTTGTATGATATGTGAGGAATTTTAAATTTAGATTTATTTGACTTAAACGATTAGATTTTTTTGTTGACACAAAAGATATTTATTTTTAAAGAGTTTTAAATTTAGATTTATTTGACTTAAGCGATTATGTTTTTTTGTTGACACAAAAGATTAGACATTTTTTAAAATAACAAAATAAATTAAAATATTTAAAAGTTATAACAAGATTTTAGATTCTATTACAGACAGTTTCATGCCACCGAGCATATCAACGACTATCACTTATAGAATTTACTATAAGTTATAAATATTTTGTAAAATCTAATATTTTTTAAATTTTTATTATTATTTATTAATAAAAAGAATGTAGAATATAATAATAAAAGTATAAAAATCACATCCTCCTTTGGTTGAATTTTTAACAAAATTCGAATGGAATGAACTAAAGTAAGTCTTTTTCTTTTTTTCTTTTTATTTGAAAAGAACAGAACTTATGGACGAAAAATTGATTTAAACCTGATATTTAAATAACTCGAAATTGAGAGCGAATATAAACGTATGGCGGAGAGGAAACTTCATGAAATAATAGAGAGTAAAGCAAAATCAAAATCAAAATCAACGGGTAAAAGTAAGATCTCTGACTTTATCTTTGATTATTGTTAAACATTTCTCCGAAAGCTAATCATGTCAACTCCACATGGCATTCAGATCCTCAGAACTTCTTAGATGCCGTTGCCACCATTTTCCCACTACTTTTCTCGCCACAAACAACCTACCCAAGATAGCTAGAACACCACTTTCCAATCCCCGCTCAGGTAGATTTCAAGACCATTTAGATGGTTTTATTTTTTTATTGGTTTTATTTTATTTCTGTAATGAATTTCGGATTTTGACAGGTTCTTTCTGAAATGGTGTAGAGTACATCGATAAGGGAGGTTTGAGAGGAAAGAGGAGCTTAAGGAAGGTGATAATGCCGCCGAGGAAGAAATTACAAGGTGTCGATGATGAGTTGCTGAAGTTGCTTGATGCTAATATGGATGGTGTGGCCGCTAGACGCCGTGCGCGGGAGGCGTTTAAAAGAATTCAGCTGGGAGTTGATCATATTCTGTTCAAGGTATTTGGGCTTTTTTTATTCTTTATTGGATTCGTGTTCGTGCACGTTACTAATGTGTTTGTCGATTTTGGATGATTTCATATGTTGTGTTATTTGTCTTCTTTTTTAGTTTATGGGAATTGCATTTTCGATTGGATTTCAATGACTTTTATCGTTTTTCGATTTCAGACACCAAGCGACGGATTTAAGACGGAAGAGGTAATATCTGAAAATTGAATGCTTCTTCTTTTTCTTGTTTAATTTGTTTATCATTTTGCACAATTTGCGAAATCTGAACTTGTCTAGATGATTGAAGTATTGATTTTCATGGAGAGAAAATCGGAAGAAAACAAGGGCATACAAAAAATCAAGCATAAAAAACAAGGAATCCCTATAGAGATAGAGACTCAAACTGTACAGAATAGAGGGTATTGAATAGAGAAATTATTTTAAATGACAAAACTTCTGAAAATATTTACAAATATAACAAAATATCACCATCTATCTAGATCAAGATAAACTACTATTTGTGTCTTGGTCTATTACGGTTCATCGTATATAAACGGCGATATCTTGCTATATTTTGGATCATTTTGCTATATTTGAAAATAGCCCCATAAGCCCGAGTGGAAATGTAGAATCCAACAAAGGACCAAACATCGCGAGAATCCCTCTTCATCTCTCTAAGCTTAAACCCTCTGGCTATTCCATTCTTCCCTAATCACCCACAATATAGCATCCACCCTAGCAAGTCATAAAAACTGTTCTTTCTTTTGAAGGGGTGGAGGGAGGAGGAACTCTCGTGTCAGATTGAAGGTTGAAAATGAAAGTCAGGTGTATCTGAATTAGATACGTTCTTGAGTAGTTAAAAGATTTCGAAATCTTAATTGTTGTGTCTTTTGGGGTGTTCTTCCAAATATATAAATAGATAGTTGTAATGCGATTCATTTGGCTGTGGAAGAGAAGTCAACTGCAATACCAAGAATTATGTGCTTTGCTAAGATACTAAACTCTTTTTCAAAGCTGCTCTGTTAAACGAGTTATGAATTTGAGAGTTTTAACACCCTTCTGTACTTCTTTGGAAGTCTATGCAATCTTGTTTTGATGTTTTCAACCTAAGACGATCAATCTTTTTGGAACAGACATATGAAGTCAACTCCAGAGGACTGAGTATATTCTCAAAATGTTGGATTCCAGAGACTGTCCGTCCTAAAGCAATGGTGTATTATTGTCATGGTTATGGAGACACCTGCACATTTTTCTTTGAAGGCATGTGGCTTCTGTCAAGTAGTAGAAATGGCCTAGTTTGAAATTTTGTATACCATAATAGATATTGATTTGTTTTTTCGGTGCTGTGTTTCAGGAATTGCAAGAAAGTTAGCATTGTCAGGATATGGTGTATTTTCTATGGATTATCCAGGATTTGGTCTTTCAGAAGGTCTCCATGGTTTTATACCAAGCTTTGACAGAATTGTAGATGACGTCATTGAACGTTACTCCAAAGTGAAAGGTGCGTTAGCGTACCAAATTTTGTTGTCGGCTAATCTGAAAATGTTTATAGTAGTTAGGAAGATGTGAAACTTCCTTGGGATGAATCTTAAAGGAATGATATTTTGCTTCATCCTTTAAGTCAAAATTATATTTGTTTCTCCTGCTGCCTAGATTTAAAAAAAGGATCCAACATATCCTCCAAGGTTTTTATTTTTATTTTTTTAAAAAAAGTTCTTAATTTTTAAAAATAACAAATTTGTTTTTGTGGAAAATACTTTTTTAAGGTATTGCCTCAGTAAAATATTTGTTTTATGTTACTTATGTCTCAACAGAATTCATTAAAGAAAATAAAAGAGTTTTTCAATGACAATCCTTTATTTGAAATCTATTTACTTGATTCCAAGGGCAGAGAACCCGGCGTTTAGTGCTCTCCCAAGCTTTCTCTTTGGGCAGTCTTTGGGGGGAGCTGTGTCTCTCAAGGTACATCTAAAACAACCTCGATCATGGAGTGGTGCAGTTCTTGTTGCGCCAATGTGCAAGGTACCTCTCTGAAAATACTTTTTAGAATACTTTCTTTGTTGGTTAGGACTCCAATGAACTCAAAAGTCCTTTCTAGATTGCAGATGATATGGTTCCACCATGGGCAGTTGCACAAGTATTGATCGGAGTCTCTAAATTCCTTCCAAAGTACAAGTTGGTTCCACAGAAAGATTTGGCTGAGGTAGCTTTTAGGGACTTGAAGTATAGAGAACTGGTATGCCACTTCAGCATAATGCTTATTTGAACAAAATGGTGCTATTAAAAATAACAAATGCATTTTTTTGTTGATGAGAAAACATTAATCAAATTTCATTTATGGAATGAAATGCATGTTTGTTCACTGGGGGATTTCTTTGGGGTGTTTGGTCTACCAACTTCATAAGTTGGTTTGAAATATCTCAACTTCAATTGTTAACAATATTGAAGCTTGCACGTTGATCGAGAAACCCATCTTTTTCTCCTCCTCTATTTTGCATATTTATCAATATATTAACTCTAAACTTCATAACATAACTCAGTCCCAAAAACCCCCTAGAAGTTCATATAGAGCTATTCGTTCCATTTTCTAAGTGAAATTTTTATTAGTAGATATATTTATTATTGTTTTTTTTGTCACATTTCTATGGATGCAGACAGCATATAATGTTATTGCATACAAAGATAAACCGCGCTTGCAGACTGCAGTAGAGATGTTAAAAACCACGCAAGAAATAGAGCGCAGATTGAAAGAAGTAAGCAATGCTCACAACCTTTTAATTATGATATGTTTTCTTGCTATCATATTTTGCACCACTGGTCTTCACCGCACATTTTGTTTTTCATTTTCTTGTTTAAACATAGATTTCAGATGCTCCTCATAATCTTTCTTCCTGTTTTCTATTGAAACTTTAAAATAGTAAACTCTAACTATTGACACATTCATTTCCTAAAAGTTATAATGATCAGGCATGTAATGCTGCAAGGCTTGTATTGGTGTGGGTTAATGGAAGGAAGGTGTATATATGTGTCTGCACGCAAGGCCAGTAAATATGCTTAAGCCTCATGATGGATCTTAACTGTTCCAACTCTTAATATAGAAGGATGAAATATATGCGATAGTATTAAGATGAAAATGGCAGAAAATAAGTAGTACAGAATGCTCTCAGTCGACGGCTCCCTCTCCCTCTCCTGCTATCCTATCTTTCAAGAATAAAACAGTAGGACTCTTGACAACTAAAAACCTACCTCTTCCTTTCCTTCTCTTCTTTATTTATATTCGCTCCCTCACTCCCCTCATCGTGGTCCCCTCTCAGCGAATCGTGCGTCGACGCTCCACTCACCTGTGGTCCCCACCTGCAGTTGGTTACATAACCAACTTCCCCTCCTTCTTCTCTTTCCTATTCCTTCTCCTACTATATTGGTGTATGATGGGTGGTCTAACACCTCAGTCATGCGATATAATTAAATTTGTACAGTATCTTGCAAGCTGGAAGCTGTTTTAGAATGGAAGTTACTATTTTAATATAATTCTATAAGGAGGGAGTTGATAAGATATAAAATCGATGGTTTTTACCCATGAACTCCACGAACTCCTTGAGTCAAAGTTCAAACAAAGAGTGGAGTTCACAATTCCACACTTCCTTATTCCCTCTCTTATAACTCCTTGGTCCGAACACCCCTAAATAATCTTCTAGAATTATGTAGTTTTCCACAAAAGATTATATGGATAAGATACAATGTTCATGAAACAGAATTACAAATGGAGGGGGTCCAAGGGATTCATTTATTTATTTTGATTAAAAAAATGAGGAATTTATTCATATAAATGAAATGATACAAGAGACTAACATTGGCCAGAAAAAAAGGGACCTAGAAACAAAGCAGCCCAAGAGGAACCAAATCAGGATTCTCCAATGAAGACTGTCGTCTTCTTGTTTGAAAAAAAAGAAAGAAAGAAAGACTAGAAACTCCAGATCAAATGGTCCTAGTCTTCAGATACCTCCCCGTTGGGAATACACCATTGAATCCTCCAAAAAGATGGAAGAATGCTTCTAAATCCAATCCATAACACCCCATGAAAGACCTTGCCACACAGAATTTAACCTTTCGCAAATTTATTCTTCCATAATGTGGAGAAATAACATGGAGGCAGAGTACCAAAGGTTACACAAGATATTAAAGAAAGCAGTACAACATAACCCTTTTTAAGGTGCAAGGATGTGCAATCTAGTGCATTAACCAAAGGAATGAATGGCCTAACATTCTAGAATAAAATTGATCAAATGACCTACCTGAAGGATGATGCAAAAGAACTTGAGAGTTCTCTGCTTAAGTTTATGCCCAATATCTTAAAAGTAGCGATTTCTGAAGTTTACTGCCTAATAGTTTTATGTAATCTTCATGGCATTCATTTTTTATCCGTATCTTCTTGATGTATGGGAGCTACAGATTTGGATTTTTTTTTTTTTTTTTTTGAACAAGAAACAAGCCTCTTCATTAAGATAAAGATATGAGACTAATAGCTCAAAGTAGAAACAACAATTAATGTAGTAGTGAAGTATCACTACTACAAATATAAACTTTGTATCACCTTAAGGAATGAAATATTCTTCTTTTGCTCCACCACAGTTCAGTAAAATCATCTCATATGATTTTATGGATGGTTTTGCTTGTTTATGACATGCCTCTTTTAACTTTTCGTGTCAAATAGAGAGACTTCCACTCTCTTCCACTCACTACTACAAATATAAACTTTGAATCACCTTAAGGAATGAAAATGTTGGTCTCTTGTTGGAAAAAGACTGTTCAATTACTGAATGCAACACAATTTCTTATTTTCATTTAAGAATCTAATTCTGGATTTTATTGCAAATTCAAGTATATAAAACACAATTTCGTGAACAATTCAGTTTATTGAGATGTCTTCTAGATTTCCCTACCATTATTGATCCTGCACGGGGAGGCTGATACCGTAACCGACCCATCTGTGAGCAAGGTGTTGTACGAGAAAGCAAGCAGTTCAGATAAGAAAATAAAACTTTACAAAGATGCATACCATTCTCTTTTAGAAGGTGAACCAGATGAAGTGATACTCGAGGTATTTAACGACATCATCACTTGGCTGGACGAGCGCTGCAAGTAACTGTTTTGTTAACCGACCTATTGTTGATTTTTGTGTATGATTTGGTGGGGAAAAGGAAAGGGAAAGGGAAAGGGAAGTGGCAGAAAATGCCATGAAAAAGAGTTTAGAAATTATGCTATGGGCTTTTCAGCGTCAGGAAACTGTTGAAGTAATGTATTATTAATAAACTATGAATTGAACAGGTAGATGCTTTGAAATTAGTCATTGTTTTTGTTTATGGCTTAATAAATCTCAATTCATTTGGGTGAAAGTTGGAGGGAAAATGAGTACAAGAACCATCCACAAGCTGTTGATTGCCTTTTTTCTTTTTGGTCTCCACATTTTTATTTGGATTCAGTAAGTCTCTTTCAAAAATGTTTTTGCAATCCGAGTACATGTTTGATAGCCATTTTGAGGTGTGAAAAGCTAAAGATCATGTTTAATAGCCATTTAGACCTCATTTGGTAAACATTTTATTTTTGAAAATAAACCGCATAAACACTACTTTAACTTTCAAATTTCTTTCTTGTTATCCATCTTTTATCTACGGGTTAAGAAATTGAGCCAAAATTTGAAAACTAATAAGAGTATTTTTAAAAGCTTGTTTTTTATTTTTGAAACTTGGCTAAGAATTAAACTTAATAAAGATGCAAATCATTCTAAAAAATAGAGTGAAAATATAAAATATGAAATGGTTACCATTAGATATTAGATTTCCTCCTATCTCTAAATTTCTTGATTTATTGTTATTATTATTTTATTAATATTATAAAAAACCTACCTAAATTTTTAAAACTAAAAAATTGTTTTAGGTTTTAGAATTTAACAAAGGATTTAGATATTTTATTTACCAAAGAATACAGAAATCGTGTAAACAATAATGTTTGGTCTAAGTTTTTAGGCTCAAACTTGACATGTAGCCCATTGGCATTGTATTAGTACTTTGAACCCAAACAAACAAGTTTGGCCTATGCAATTATTATTATTATTATTGTTTCCATCTTAACCTTTAATTGCCACCCACCTGACTTGAAATTAATACATCCAAAAAAAAAATATAAATGGCAAGAACATATATCAAAATTTATGAAAATAAATTTTACTTCTGCATTGTTTAGAGATTATCTTACCATCCTTACAAAAGAAAAAAATGTGCTTTCAAAACAAATTTTGAATGCTAGGATTATGAGGTCATCAATAAAATTATAATTTTTCCTCAAATGAATTTTTATTTTACTTCCTTTTGTGTCAATATTTTGTAGAAAGAAAACAAACTTATTGGTGAGGAAACTAGTAGTACATAGTTGCAAATATAGTAATCGAGCGTAAAACATAAGCCTATATAACACAATAAATAAAATTTGTAAATAGTCAAATTTGAATCCTATTCAAGTGCCTATCAAATATCAACTATAGACTATATTTCTTATAGAAGTTTATTAACAACAGAGACGGAGTTTATCATTAATAGGAATCTATGATTTATATGATAGAATCTATCACCGATATATTTTGTTATATTTAGAATTCTTTTAAAATGTTGATATACAATTAATTATTAGCTAATATAAAAGTGATTTACAGTGAAATTACTTTCAGTATAATTAAAACACTATTTCTAAATATTTCTTTTCTATATCATCTCAAGATAAGAGCTCTAATACAAATATATGTAAGTTTATGGTTAAGTTTGGATCTTTCTCCTAATGAGACTCATTCATATCGAAAAAATTAAACAATTTTAACGATTTGAATAGAATTTAAAATATGTGTTCACACAATCTCACTCTCACTCAAACAAGAACACATCGATTATTTCTTTTTACAACATGTGAGGTGAAAGAAATTGAATATCTCTAACTTTGAAGTTGATTGTCAAAACATTTACGCAATGACAATGCTTCATTTTGACAAAAGAAAATCACACCCGAGGTACTTGGTTTAGATAAATCCGTGATCCGCAAAAATTGACAAGCTAGCTAGTCATCTTGATACAATTATTTAAGTCTATATTTTATATGCAATGAACAACACATACTCAATTTTTATTTCACTTCATTACATAATAAGCTTCTCAAATTGAACTTTTTATATAGAATTTGAAGAGCCTTAGCTTTTATATATATATATATATATATATATATATATATAAATTCTATTCACGTGCAAATTTGATGTTATTGTTTAATTAATTAATCTCATTTCAAAGAAAAAGTTATAGATATAATATATACGAGAGTAGATTTGATTCAAATATTATTGGGTGATATGAAATAATGTAAAGTTCCCCAATTGTAGATAGCCATTAATTCTGAAATTTATGAATGAAATGAAGTGGTTCACCCACTTGGGTTATTTTGTGGTTGTGGCTATACAAAACATCTTTTTGACAAACTTTGGTTGTCTCCTTCTTCATTTCCATCTTTTATATATATATATATATATATATATATATATATATCAAAGTTCATATGATCAAATATGTTTTCTAAAGGTTGAAATAGAAAAAAAAAGAAAGAAAAAGATCTCTTTTCAACTCCAAAATCTATTCAAATCTTGCACAGTTCTTTTGATACACAAAGTTGAGGTTTTTAGATTTTCTTTTCCATGGATAATAAACTTTTAATTTACATTTTTAACCCTATAAAAGTAGACAAATATATATATATATATATGTATGTATGTATGTGTATATATATATATATATATATATATGTATATAATAAAGTCAACTCTACATTGTTTAAGTCAACTCATTTAGAAATCAAAATAAGAAAAAGGTATTAATTGAAAAATACATTGTTAATGTATTGCCAAACGATAATATATAAGATAAAAACGGTCTTAACCTCGTGTTTTGATTTGATTTTAATTTAAGTACAATAGGACACGTGCAAGAGATTCAAACCTCATACTTCGTAGTTTGTTAATACACAATATACTCGATCGTGTGCATGCCAATCAAACGACTACGGTTTACCTTTCACCTTTACTATGACATTTTTAGTTCTAATTATACATTAAAATGACTAATTATTAAAAGAAAATTTGTAAAGTTTAGATAGTACGATTTACGTGATTCACCAACAGTGTGTTAGTTACATTCTCGAGTAAAGAAAAAAAAAAGAGAACGATTTATTATTAGAAAGAAACGTTACAAAAGCGTCTCTAGCTATAGTTGGAGAATTTATATATAGTTGTATCTAGATTACATTAGAAAATTTCATACCTAACAAGATTTTTGTGCTTGGTCATTTTCTTATAGAATGGAATGTGCGGTAGTAGTGTTTGGGTCGTGTTGGCTTATCATGAACAGATATGTATATTGAAATTGAAAGAGAAACTAAGGAGAAAATAGGGTTTTGGTTTTGATTTGACAGTTAGAAATTTGTTTGGTAGGTCCATGCAAAACCCCACATTTCTCCACCTTTGCTTTCACCAAACTTCTCACCATTAATGATTTTTGGTATTTACACTCATATTTAGTCTTTAATATCACTAATCCAAAATATAATCAAAAAGTAATTTAGGGTTCCATTAACATGGGTGTGAAACGTACAATATTATATTCCTCGATTAGACTAATTTTCTTAAAAATTTTAAATTTATTGGTGACTTAGAGATCGTCAATTAGAAAATTTATTATCATTATTTTTATTTTTTTTAAAAAAAGTATTATAATAAATGTTGGGTGGAGATTTGAATACAAGTGTCAGTTGAGCTAAGTTCATGTTGACAAAGCTCATTATTTGGTAGGTTTCTTTTTCTAGAGGTACGATATTACTTGCTAGTAAGGCAAGAGGTCCAATGAGATTTTATAATTTAAATTATGAGACACTCGTAAAAATAATTATAACAAAAAAAATTATGATAATAAAGTAACAAATTTAAAAGTTGATAACACTTTGATAACCGTATGATATCATTAATTACTTGTCATATTTGTCATATTCACAATATGTAAAAAAGAAGTATTACGAACTGTTTTTCTCTAAATAATTTTGTCATCATCGTGCACGATGTAATTCTTTTAAAATTATTAGGATGCAATTTCAAAATTAAAATAATTAATTGGGACAAAATTTACATAAATGTATTGAAGTATGCATGAGTCCTAGAAGCATCCAAAGAAATATAATATATAAATATATATATTTATTGTATATTATTCTAACTTTCTTTTTGAAAGTTAGAATAAATAAAAATGTGATGAATGATTGGAATTAAAAAGATAGTGCAACGTATTGATATCATTTGACGATATACATATAGTTGCCGCATCACACCTCCCTTTCCACTATCAAATGCTACATTCCTTTTTTTTTTTTCAATTTTCTTTCTCTCTTTCTAAAATTATTATTTCAATCTTTGATAATGGTTAGAAGTTAGAAGTCTTTAGATATAATTAAATTTATTTTTATTTATTAGTTTAAGCTTCTCGTTGAATTGATTCTTCGTTTCAAAATCGTATTAGATCATCAATTAACCCAATTTTTTTTTATAAGCTAATATTTAAGAATTATTAGTCAATTAATACTAATTAATGAATCATGAAAACTGTATTAGATCATTATGTTTCTTGATTTTTCATTCTTGATCGTATCTTAACTTTGATTTTAATGGACTGGATATCCACTCATATTTTAATGAATCCTGATAACTCATATTAAATTAGATAGCATGATCAGATTCCTTGGTGAGATGTTGAGAATAATATTTAAAGCTCATATACACGTAGTCTTTAAAGCTCAAACAAGTGTTCTGTTCAATAAAATGTAATTGAGACATGTTAAAGATTGGTGAACAACCTAAAGAGATATCATCTTAACCGACCAAAACATGATGAAAAGTTAAAAATCTCTAAAAATATATCTCACGTTAAAAACCAAAGAGAGTAACACATCTATGCGATAAAAGACCTCGAGGTCTCTTGATTATTACTATTTATTTTAGATTTTAAATAATATGGCTTCCATATTCATAATTAGTATAAAATAATGGATGTGATGTCATTATTGGTGAAAAGGATTCTAGATGCCCTTTTCTTCTTTTCCTTTTTGATGGAAACCATGTTTGATTTGTATATACACACAGATATATATATACATGTTTGATCAACATCAGCAATCTATTATTAATTGAACATTTCTAATCTCTAGCCCCAAAAAAAAAAAAATCATATCTAATATATATTCTCTCTACCCTTTTGTATTTATGAAAATGGGAGCCAAATAAACAACAATCCAACCCAACCATTCCATATACCAAATCTTGTTGATTTCATTGACAAGCTAATGGGGTGCTTTGAAAGCTCAGTCTCTCTAAATTTCTTCAACACTTTATATATATATGTATGTATGTATATATTTTGTACAAATTCTAAAACAACCCTTCATTTTTATGTTTGCGCCCAAAACTTGAAGTTGAACAACACTTGGACTCCACATTATGAAATCCCCCTTTCTTTTCAACTTCCTCTTCCTCTTCTTCTTCTTCTTTAATAATGACATTTCTTTGTTACACCTTAATTAGAAATCATAAAAGTGCTTTTCATCAAATAGTCAATACACACAACAAAACATGTGTTTCACTAAATGGTGGTGTATGTGTTTGTGTGTTCTGTCTAAGGAAACTCTATTCATCAAATCAATCATGTTGCCTTTCTTCTCTTTTGTTTATTTCTCCATTTAGCTATCTTCTTTCTTTTGGGTCTCCAATTATATTCCATGTTTGAAAAGTCATTAGCAAAAGTGTTCATTCATCTCGTCCGTTCTTTTTTCATTGAGAGAAAACCAACGTTAAGTGTGTGTTCGTCATAACTTATATAATTACAATTTCACATTCAACTTATTTGTACTTTTTAATCAACGTTACTATTTCTTCTTTTAAAATTGAAATAACTATAATATAATGTAAATTAATACAATAATTAGATTAACTTGATTTTTTAAACTTATTATTTCCGATAATGACATTACGTGTTGAGGTTGTGTTGATTATTAAAGGCAAACATTATCAAAATCTATCCAAATAGATAAGTTTTCTACTTTTTCATTACCATATTTATATTTACATGATTTTTGAATTAGCCATCTATAGCATATCTAAATCTCATTATGATACTTCCCTATACCAATTGTTAAATTAGAAAGGTAAAAAGATGAAGATCAATAATAGAAACAAATGGATTTGGAAAAGTAAACAAGCCCACAATATAATCCACTTTTGGCCAAAGTTTTAATAATATCATTTCATGGGTTTCTACATAATATAGGAAAAAAAATATATTAATATATGTATTTTTCTTTCCATCAACCATAATTATCTCTAAAAATTCTTTATTAAAAAATTCCAAATTTAAAGACATTTTTAAATATAGAACCCGAAGAAGACTTTTCACATAAAATTCTTAAATATTTCACTCTTTTCATATCAATTTAAGAAACTTAATTTACTCTATATATTTTCAAAACATTTTGTTTTTACTTACAAAAAGTTTAGGACTATTTTTAAATATAATCAAATAAACCAAAATATAATAAAATATCACAAAATTTATCGAAAATTGACCAAAGTAGACTACGATTATGTCTATATTTGACCAATGTAGACTACGATTATGTCTATATATAAATATTAATCTCTAGTGATATATATATAAAAAATTATGATATTTTATTATATTTGTAAATATTTTTTAAAAATTTATTATTTAAAATAATTTTTTTTACCAATAATTCGTAGTCGCCTTTCAAAGTCTATAAATAAAAATAAATATTTGAACATATACAAACGCAAAATAGAAAAAAAATTTGAAATGATACAAACAAACTGGAATCTTGAAATCTTGAAATCATAGACAAAACTAAACTAAAATCGAAAATACAAACAGCAAAGTAGAACTTGTTTATGTGTCGGTGTATATTAATTTGGATTAGGAAAGTAAAATGGAGCACGTAATGTAATGTATTGGCTAGCTCATTGAAAAAAATAATGAATGAACTATCCATTTCCTAATCTAGCTCTAGGCTACACTTTTGAAATTATTTCCCTATAAAAGAACAAAAGAGAAAAAAAAAATAAATAAAAAGGAAGAAATTGTAATTAATTTCACTTGTAAAAGCCAAAAAAAGGGGTGGAAGATACTATATATGGAAATTGGAAAATGGGAAGATAATGGACCATATCTTATCCTTAATTTTGTTTTTTTTCATTTGATTGATTAGCCATGAATAATGCAACTAAATAGCCTTATGCACTCACTATATATGTATCCATCCAATATACTTAGCATGTATATCATTTCATTTACATATATATATATGGGGAAAATCCAAAATGTGTTAACCAAAAAAAGAAATAATAATTAAACCCTAACCCTAACTTTTTAATATTGGATTTCCTATGATATTGAAGCAAGTAAACACTGAGTTATTAGTAAAATATTTCTTAGTATATATATATAAGTCATAACAAACACAAGAGATTAGTTTGCGATGAGAGATCTCTTATTATTACTGCTTTATTGCGAGAGATTTCTTCTTTTTATGGAAAGCTTTGAGATATCATTAAAGAAAAGGCTTTGGACCTCGTTAATGACCCCAAGTTTAGGAGGATATATGTTCAAATGAGTGATGTACATCTTAAGGATATGAAAGCATGATCAAGAAAGACTCGAAAAAATTGAAAGTTACGTACTAACTTATATCGACCATGCACCTTCCTTTATTAGTGTATATGACATAGCTAGCCTCCATAGAAGATGAAAAATTCAAAATAAGAATAATAAAAGAGAAGCTAGAAGATATACCTAAAATCATAGGTACATACGTATGTGTGTGTATACATAGATATCCATGATGGGTTCAATCTACAATGGTTTGCTGCTAGATTTTGGATTTTTGTGGGCGTTGGTGACAAACCAATATGTAATAAACGGGTCAAACAAATATTACCCTTAAATTCTTAGTCAAAAAGTCCCATCATTGAATCTATGAATATATACTATTCTTTTGCTTTAATTTAGACATTATTTACTTTTCACATAGAAAAAAATATAGGGTTCTTTTTTTGATAAGATTATCCTCGAGTTAGTTTATGTCTCGAATTGAAACAAATTATGGTAAGTAATCATCTCTAGCTATGGACCAGACAACATTTTTCATAAATTTTCTTAATGAAAGTCTTTATTTTCATATTTTTCATTCTTTACTTTAATTCTAAATCTACTTACTAGAAGAAAATAATTAAGTTTTTTGAAATTTTATATTTTGAATTATGTTTTTACATAAAAAGAATATTGCACGGAAAGAATTTGAATCCTAAATATTGTGACTATTAGTACATTCAAATGTTTGAGCTAGCTAAGCTCTTGTTGACACGTGGAGATCTAGTTAATGTAAGTGGATTAATCATCAGAAATTTTAATATCTTTGGTGGTCGAAGAGAAAGAAAACCCGAAAAATAAAAAATAAAAAATAAAAAATAATAGTTTATTCCAAAAATAAAAATTAAATTCATTTAAATAGAACATGTGGAGGAAACTAAACAATAAAGATTTTAATTATTAGTATTATATTACTATACATTTTTTACTAGGAAGTGTGAGCAATGAAAAAGATCTTTTGAGGTTTGTGAGTCCATAAATAAAAGATTATGATGTGAACTTTTGTTTCAAAGCAAAACCATCGACTAATTTTTTGATTAATTTATATCACATTAATGATTTAAAAGACACATGCCATTATTTTCAACCATGATTGATTAATTAAACCTTCAAGCTTTTTATTGTCAAAGTGTCTAAGATTACATTTTATTAATTTCTATTTTTTTAATGAATTGTCAATGGGTGTTGATTGTCTTGTAGATTAATTAAAAATTCTCATAAATCTAGTTCTAAAAATTATTAAATTGTTATTATTATTATTATTATATATAAAGACATGAAAAGAACTATTTAATATAATTATTGTATACATTTTTTTACTAAATACATTTTTTTTAATTGTGTGTTGTTTTCGGTCTTATACTTTTTTATTTTTAAAATTTTATTGTTGTACTTTAGTTGAGTGTCAAAAAAGAAAAAAAAAAATTGTGTTGAGAGGTTGCCAACTACATATCAAATTAATTAATGCTATGTTAATTATTATTTCTTAATTATATATATACATGTATATATTAGTTTCTATCTTAAATTAATTTGACTGAAGTTGTCAGTAACTTTTAAAGTAATGGTTATACATATACGGTATTAAATATTCATCGATGTATTCAGATAATCAGAACGATGATAATATTAGAAATGAAAAAAAGAATAAAAACTTTTAAAATAATTTAGAATATGTGAAGGAAGGAATTTTGAGTTTTTTATTTTTAATTTAAGTTTAATAGAATATTTTTACATTTTTATCTGAGTTAATATTTTATATAGTTTAATTATGAAATTAATTTTAAATTATAAAAGAATTGATAGTAAATATTTTCATTTATTCAGTTATACTAAATATTCTTCAACCTTTATTCCTTTTGAAAAATTAGTTCTTAAGTTTACTCATTTTTTTCAAAAAAACCATTTTAAATTGTATAAATGATTTTAAAATAGAAAATGTAAATGGGTATTGTTTATATAATCTCATTTTTCAAAAATAGTAAATATAAAATAAAATAATGGTCCAACACTATTAGAAAAATGATATATTAAACCTAATGAAAGTTAATTACACACTAATGTTAAAACCAAACAAATAAACAATAAAAAAACGTCATTAATCTACAAAATACGATTTGAGTAAATATGTGATTTCGATCGAAGTGGCTATAGTACATACATTGTTTTTATTTTTAAAGATGTATACCTTCCACTTCCACTTGGTATTTTAACATTCCACTCTCATAGTACAATTTTCATACATAATTAAGTTATTTTAACGAATTATTGGTAACTTATACGGACGAAAAGTCTTTTTGTAATTGAAGTTTTGTTCCAATACTTAACTCATGTGTTAATAAAGTTTTTGTAAAATTGTATTCTAATTTAGACAATTAAAAGAGTAAATAAAAAGTCCAGCCTTCTTCCACTTAATTAATTTTTTTTTTTTAAATAGAGATTAAAATCCTATTTTAGCCCTCAAATGCAAGAAAATTGTATATATTATGTTATCGGTATGATATGCACTTCATCAAACCTAGATGGTGTGTGTGGAGAAAAATATATAGCATTTAATACCATAAAATATGAATTGATACTCAAAGTTGTAGTAAAAAAATTGACAAGCTAATTATAATTATTAATTAGGCTAAAATGTCATTTTTATCTCTATAAATTTAGTTTAATTTTAGTCTATAGATTTTATTATCTAATTTTAATAAAAGTTTGGTCTCTCAAAATTAATTTTCTATCGAAATTGATAAATAATAATAACATTATTCATGCAAAGAATAAAATATGTAAATTTATTTATAGTAAGACTAATTAAGTTTTTTTATTAAAAATAAACAATAAACTAATCTTAACAACCAAATTTAAGATGTATTCAAATTATAAGTTATAATGACTTCCAAACCTGGAAAAAAATAAGAATCAAAATGATATTGTTTACGCGTAAACTCGTCTAAAGTATAATAATTAGAAAAGTATTATATATATATATATATATATATATATATATATATATATATATATATATATATATATATATATTTTGAAAGCCTAATTTTGAATAAATAAGCAAAAAGGAAGATCTAGTTCCATGAATGTGATATATGTTTAACACTTGGAAGCCTAAAATTAAAGTAGGTCTTTAATTAATTAAATGATCAAACTATATATCACACAATGTTGTTATTGATTAGACATTAATTAAGCACACAATACTTGACACTAATTCCTAATCTTTTATAATTAAATTCACAAACTAGATTAGTATCACTTGAATATATAAAAAAATTAAACCAAACCTATATATCAAGTAATTTATTATTTTCAATGTAATGATTATTTAGAGAATCTCAAATTATTTTATAGATATAAAAATAATAAGAATAATATTGAATTGAGATATGGGAGTACTTGTGATTATATATTATGAATTTTAATTTATAAAAGTTTGTAATGATTGTTACAGGCACTTAAAGAACACTGAACGGTGAGATATTAAAATCTTTTATTTGTGGAATTAAAAAGGAAAATATATTATCTAGGCGTGAAGCTAAAGCACTTATAATAAATTATAATATCTATTTAGTTGTCTTCATTATATGTTTAATTATTTAATTATGTGAAAGAAAATTAATATTATTAGTTAATAATAATAATAATAACAACAAAGGGAAGTGGTGGAGGGGAAAAAGGTGGTGGGGAGAGGGTTGGTATATGGTGGCGCATATTATTTATTTATTTATTTAACATCTTTAATTTTACTTAATTATGATCATGATTTTGCTATCATTATTGTTCATTTTTATCATATTCTTCTAATTTTAATTCATTTACCCTTTCAATTTTATTTTATTATTTATTTATTTTATATTAGGAGTGTTATTCCAATATGCTTGTTTAATTAATGTGTCCATTGAGAAGGATGAAAGTAAGTATAGGAGAAAGAAATCTGCTAATGATAGATTATTGTTCATAAATTTTGTTAGTATTTTTAATTTGTTAAATATTTACTATATATATACATTTAATTATTTGTTCTAAAAGTGCTTCCATTGTAATTACTCTTTTTTGGTATATTAGAAGTGATGAGATTTGAAATAAAAACGTTTTAAGTTGCTAACATGTATTGTACATACCATTATATCTTCTCAACATTATTTTCTTAATAAAACCATGGTTTATGCTTTTAGTCTATATGTGTTATCAATGGGAACTTTCATATATATATATACCATAATTTCTTAAAACCAAGGTCCCATACTATTTGTTTGATTAATTAGACTATTTATATGCTTTTGTAAACTTATTTTAATCATAATAAGCTAGCACAAATTTCAATAATATAAAACAACCAAGGCTAACATATTTTCAAAATTTCCCAACTTTTTAAAAAAGCCTATTTGAAATTTGTTTGGCTAGAGTAAGTCATTGGCTACGAAATTAAAAAAAAAAAAAAACTTAATTTTATCCCTTCAATTTTTTTTATTAAAAAAACCCTCCATTTTTGTATTATTTATAGTTTTAATTTGTGTGTGTATATATATATAAATGGAATAAAATAAAAAAAGATAATGGATGATATTAAAAAGGAAAAAGAGAGGGAGATCCCATGTGAATTAAAAGGAGTCAAAGCACTAAACATCTAGTTGTTATTATTATATAATATTTTGTTTTATTTTCTTCTCTTATTTATTATTATTATATAATTGTTGTTTTTTTTTATTATTATTAATAGCAAATCTGAGTTTAATAATAAAAGTCTTTGAGTTAGTTAATTTATAAAGGAAAGAAAAGGAAACCCTACTTGGAGTTGGGAACACTTATTTCCACTCTACAAATTTAATCGCCACTAAAATCCCCTCGTGCAAGTTTTTAGCCTTTTTATTTTAATCCAATTTTATTTACTTTAACTTATTTATTATATTATTTGTTATTATTATTATTATTTAGCATATATAATATATATATATTAGAATAATTTATTATTTTAAGTGTGTGTACAATAATCCCAATCATTATCACTTACATAGATAGTGACTTGTTTAACAACACATCACTTGTCTTCTTCTTCCACGGTGGACTTCCAATTTACACGTGGACAAACACATATGTCAACTCCTACTAAAAATCCATTTGAGTTTACGCCGTTGACATTAACGTCGGTAGATCCTACTCCATTCGAAAAAAAAAAATGTTTTTGTCTTGGAACATAATAAAATGAGAATTAGGTTTGAAAAATTTTAATTTTTCTTAGGAACCGACCAAAATGAACCGAAATTTTTTCATTGTTGTTGCGGTATTGAGAGTTTTTCAAACCTAGTTCATTGTTTGGTATGATATAACACGCGTGTTTAAGAATAATGTGGGGTTTATAAAATTGTTAATACTAATAAGTTGATATGTTATTTAGAGAAATTGAAAAAAATTGCAAATTTGATAAAATATACCAAAATTTCAGATTCTATAAGTGACATTGATATGCTTCTATCAGTGACATTGATAGACAGCGATAGAAGTTTATCATGGTGGAATTTGATGGTGATATGTTTCTATCAGTAACATTGATAGACAGTAATAAAAATTTATCAGTGTTACCATTGATAGAATGAAAATTTTGCTATATTTTTAAAAAATATTTTAGTTTATTTTACTATGCATTTGAAAATGTCCATAAGTTATGTATGAGAGTTATATGTGCTACGATAGTACTAAAAAGTTTCTAAAAACAAACAATTTTACTAGCACAAAACGTTCATGTATGATATTGTTATTTCAACCTTGAGGTTTGAAGTTTCCATATATTATAAAAAAAATCTCAAAAAAAAAAAAAAAGAAAAAAAAAAAAGAGAAAAGCTACTAAAAATGTGTGTATTTGACTTGTGAGTTTTTCTTACAATACATGAAGAGAAAATACGATCGATAGTAAAAGTTTTAATATTTTTTATACCTACGCTCTATATATATATACTTAAATGTCATAACATTAAAAAAGAAAGTCAGAACACTATTTCCAAATCTCTTTAGAATGATATATATTATTTTAAAGTTATAATTGAACCATCATCACTACTACCAACGCCATTGTCTCGAATTGGTTCGATTACAAGCACACTTAAAAAGAGACTTTAGTGTAGAATAAGATTTTGTTTTATAATCTTATGTTAAATATATTATTTATTTTAATATATAGTTTAGAATTTCAACATATATCAAAAAGTAAGGGAGGACTTTTTCTATGGGTCATTTGCATGTATAAAATCTCACTCTCATTTTCAAAACTTTCCTACCAAAAGTTAGTAAAATGTGAGGTTCAATGGGGCAACATCCCCACTGATCAATATCTTTAGATCTTTTAAAGAAATATTAAAAAATGTATCTATAAAGACTTTATATTAAATTACTTTCCACTTAATTAACAACAGCTCATATGTGTATTATTTACTAATTAAATTTTAATGGAGAATTTCAAGATATATATGTATTATAAAATTTAATTTTTTGTTTTTCATTACCATATTTATTATATTATTGAAATGGACAGTATCTCAAGATTTTTCCTTTTTTGGATATGGTCTACAAATATTATTGTATATTAAGCTCTGTCTAATAACTGTGTATATTAAATTTTTGTATCTATTCAAGTTTTGAAAATTAAATATAGTGATGCTTCATCTTTGATAGTAAATGAGTTTAATTATAATTAACATCCATTTTGTTAAAAACATATTAAATATATGAATATAGGAAAGTTTAGAGATTTATTATATATTAAAATTGAAGAATAGAAATAAAGAAAACTTAATATTAGTTCAATGGTAATTGGCCGACATGAGTTTTTAGGTTAAAAATAAGAGGTTCGATCTTCATTCTCACATAAGAGGTTCAATCTACATTCTCACAATTGTTGTATAAAAAAATGGAAAAACGTAACATGACACAAACATTAAAATGCTTAATTCCCAAAATGTAGTTAAGTGCATGTTATGAGTCATTTTGGACCAAAAGAGTTACCGAGCTCAAGATCAAGAGAGCAGAAAGTTAGGGCTAATTACATCAGAATAACAATAATCATGTGAGGGACACAAAAGCATGAGAAGTGTACCAATGGAGACAAAAGAAAAGAGAAAATTGGCCCAAGGTGCTCGCCTTAGCTTCAAAGGTTAAAGTTGAGATCACTTCTAGCTAGATGAACCAAAGGTCATCCCCTTAAACACTGAGGATGAGACCACTTAGAGCCAAGCATTCCAAAGTGTCACATTGCGACTAAGGATATTCACTAGGCTGCAAGCACCTCGAAGGTCGAGGCTACTTCTATATCCAAGCACCTGATATGAGCTTACCTGTCATAGTCTCTAACACTAATCAATTCTCCTCTAAGGTCTACTTCATAGCCACACTCTTAGTTAGTTCTTATGGTTGATCCTAAATCGGATCGATCTCCAAATTCTTTTCTCAGATTAGGAACTCTAACATTAACTGACCCTTCTAATAGATAAGATGTCATATTTATATAGCTTGCTTTAACCCTTTCCTAGCTATTGACTTAAATAAGATTGTCATATGATTTTTTTCTCAAAACTACAAGTTTATCTTTAAAAACACACATAAATGTCAAAAGAGTCTTTTAACGCAGCCTACATTTTGTCTTCTACCATATATATGTGTGTGTGTTTCTTAAATAATTAGATAGTGGGATATGAAAGATAATCAAAGAATAATGTGTGTTGCAGAAAAAGAGCATCATATCCTCTGAAAGAAAGATCAGAAGAAAATGCATCATCTTTTTCGTCTACTGTTTTAGTTAATTAATGTTTTCATTTATAATATTGTTTTTGTCTTGAAGCATGTAAAAGTCAGAGACACCCTTTTTGGGGAAACTGTCTAAGAGGGCTTCAATAACTTCCAAACTCCAAAGTGCTGCAATTTGAGGCCAATTAAGAAGAACCTGCTGCCTTTAACCTATATGTGTATCTAACTCACTTTTTGCCCCCATTTCTCTTAAATATTTATATCTTCTTTTGTTAGTTCTTGAAAAAAAAAAAAAAAACTTTCCACTTCAATTCATTTTTTCTTTCAATTTAAATCTAACCCTAAAACGAGCATACTTCAGTTGACATACAATCAAAAGGTATATGTTCAAATTTTTCACAGCTCTCTTGTACTTATAAAAACGAATAATAATTAAAAAAAAAACAAGCTTATGCCTCTATTTAATATTGCTCAAAATATAACATTACAATCAAGCTTCATATTCTCCCATTTCTCTCTTTCTTTTCACAGTGGCAAAAATAGAAAGAGAGACCAAAAGGAAAAACAAAAACGAAGATCATACAAAACAAAACGAGTGAAAAATATGACCAAATCTCCCTCTCGTCTCAAAAAGAACAAAAACAAAAAACCTATAAACTAGAGGATTTATTAAGGAAAAGTACTTGTTGAGTCCGTTATGCATCACACCCATCTTTTTCAGCTATCCAATCATTTTTTTCCCTTTTAGTATATGATTGGAACGAGCTACACAAAAAGATGAGTATAACTCATGATGGATCCATGTACTACTTTGTTAATTCAAAGGCTCCAAACAAACTTGAACACCGTATTTGGGTTTTATAGTGAGGACGACAACAGGTGCATGTCGATAACTATCAGAGATCGTGAAACTAAACTTGGAGATAAGCATAGCCAGAATGATCTTAGTTTCCATAAGAGCGAAAGATTGTCCGACGCAATTACGAGGGCCAGAAGCAAAAGGGATGAAACCACCCGAAGTAAAAGGTTTTGAATTTGCGAATCTTTCGGGATTGAACTCATTTGCATCTTTGCCCCATAATTCTTCACTGTGATGAATGGCTAAAACAGGAATCCATATTGATAATCCTTTTGGAATCTCCAAATCTCCAAGTTTTATATCTTCAAATGCCATTCTTGGAAGAATACTTGCTGGTGGGTATAGTCTTAGTGACTCATTTATCACCATACTCAACTGTAAATAAGAAAACCAAGTAATTGTAACATACAAAGAAACATCTCGAGACTGCCTAACTCAAAGAACATTCAACCAAAAAGAAACAAGTTTGTAATAATTATAATATAATTAGGACAAATTAACAATTAAATATATGCATAAATATTTTATTGAATTGGAATAAAAACTATATAATTAATTAAATAATTAACCTCATTTAAATCCATAAAAATGGAAAGAGATTGACCATGTGTTTTATGAATATTAATGTCATTTCATGGCCAATTAAAGTGGCCACAACAATCATTAGTTTTAGGTAAGTGGAATTTTTGGGATTTTAATTAAAAAAAAATTGCTATAAAATTTGTGAAAAATCAGTTGAAGAAAAAGACATTTATAAGTGGTGTGCCATGAAGTAAGCCATATTAGAATGGACTAAGGTCCCACCCACAACCTCTTTTCTTTTTTTCTTTTTTCTTTTTTCTTCCATAAGTTAATTACTTACACTTTAGTACTTATTTTTATTTTTAGATTTTCAAATTTACTTATAAACATCATTTTTTTTAAATTATAGATTTTTTAAAATAAGCTAAGGTTAAAAAGCTTCAACAAAAGTGTTTTTCAAATAATTTTTTTTATTTTTTAAAATTTAATTATAAATTCAATTCTTGTATTTAAAAAAATTAAAAAAAAGGAGAAAATAAGTTTAAATAAAGAAAGTTAGAAGTTATTTTTTAAATGGAATTGAAGAATTAGGTGCAATATATATAGTTTCTCTTGATTAATCTCACAAAAAAGAATATAACTCGAGATTGTGTGAAGTTTCTTTTTCTTTTCAAATTATAATTTTTTCAAAAAAGATCTTCTATCTAAGTTGAAAAGATGGTTTCTGTATCTTTTTGAAACTGGGTTTTATCATAACTTAGTGGATTTATCTCAACTCTTTTTAGGATATTGAATTTTCATCTCCAATTAAAAAATCTTTTGGCGTGGTATCATATACTAATATAAAATACTAACAACAAGAGATAAAAAAAAAAACAACTATAAAATTGAAATCTCGACTTTTTTTCTTACCAGAGAAAGTTTGGAAAGATGATGAAACGAAGGGGTTTCCGAACCACAAACGGCCATAACTTCGGCTCGAACTTTATTTTGCCAAGTAGGGTTAGTGGCTAATAACATGACAGTCCAAGTGAGTAAAAGAGCAGTGGTTTCATGGCCAGCAAAGAAGAAGGTTTTGCATTCATCCATTATAATTTGCAAATTCAAACTCAAACCATTGTTTCCATCCAATTTTTTCTTTTGCATTTCATTTAATAACATTCCTAATAAATCATTTCCATATGAACTGCTTCTCCCAATTTCCACACAATCCCTTCTGCTTTGTATTATTTCCATTAATAATTCCTCCACTTTCCCTTTCAATGCCTTTATCTCTCTGTTGTATTTACTTGGAAAAAACCTGCCAAAACATATATAATTAAACACTACCCATTATCAAAATTATGACTCTAAATTAAAATTACCACATTAAAATGTTTGAATTTAAAACTATCTTTTTAAAGCAGTGATTAAAACATGTCATGTTCACACAAAATCTCACTATTTCCTTAATTTGAATTATACTTGAACACATTATCAACTACACAACTTTTTTTGTAGTGCAATCCACTTAGAACTACACTCTTTGATAAAAGCTTTAGAATCATTTTCAATTAAAAAAGTTTACTATATATGACAATTTATCACTTTATTTTATCCCTAACAACCGGTGATAATACACTATCTCATAATCTCACTGACAAATTTTATTATATTTGAAATTATTTTAAAATATTAATATGCACATAATTAAATTACAGTATCTTAAAACAAGTGCTAACTTAAAACACAATTTGATAACTCTTGAAAAAAACTATCTTGAGCCCTAATAGAGTTGGTACTTAGAAAAAGATAAGAAGACGAAAATGCCCTTGAAGCCTCACATTGCAAAAATAATTTTCTAAATAATATTAGTTCTAAGCCATATTTTATAATGAAAAAGAAAATAGAGAGAGAGAAGAGAAATATATTAAAAGATTTCCTTTTCTTAGAAAAAGAAAAAAAAAAAAAAGGAACTATTACCGGCTACCGGGAAGACAGAGGTGGCGGCTGGCCTGAGCACAAAGATGCTGTAAAACAGTAAGCAAATGAAAGATTTGTTTTCCCTTTTCAAAACTACTTTCAAACTCCGTTCGCGAAATTATATCAGCAGTAAGTCTCGTCATATACTCCCCGATTTCAAATTCTGATCTCCCCGATTTTACCTCCTTCTCTAATGATTCAAGCATCTCTTTTGTACACTCCACCATGTACCCTGCGTAACTCTTCAAAACCAAAAACGAACAAAGTTCAAACCCAGTTTTTTTTTATAAAAAAATGATGCATATAAATCATAACCACACTTCAACGAACCTTAAGTCGATCCCCGACGAAAGCTGGTGCAACGATATGTCGTTGATGGAACCAGTTTTGACCGTTTGCCATTAAAAGACCTCGTCCTATAAAATGCTTAGAGCCTTGTTGTTGTAGCCATGATTTCCCTGAAACCGCGCTGTATTTTGATAAAAGCTCTTTTATCAAATCGGTTTCGGTTAAACACATTCTTGGCTCAATCCCATTCCAAAATATAAATCTCTTCCCTGCAAATGAATGTAACCATCACAATGTAATTTAGTTTCAGTACTGCTGATGAAGTGTTTAGTGATGTTTATACCGACGTGTGTGTTAATGATGAACGTACCGAATTGGGAGGACCAGGCGAGGAAATGAGGGAGGAGACGGGGGACGAGGTCGTGAGAGATGGAGGGCATGTCGGAGGAGGTAGACTTGGAGAGGAGGGAAGCGACGTCGAGGATGTTACCGAGGAGAGGACGGGGTTTGGGGCCATGAACACCTTGCTTGGCCATCTTTTGCTTGATGCGTCGAGGAGTAAACAAGTAGCAAGAAAGGGTGTCGTATAGTAAAGAGAAGATGAAAAAGGACGTGGTTAGGAGGGCTAGAGTTGTGAGGAGTGGCAAGAGCATGATAGGCATTAATATTGGGTAGAAAGAAGAAAAGGAAAAGGTTGAGAAGTTGGGAAAAGGGAGAGAATTGGAGAAAGAAAGGGAGAAAGACATGCACATATAAATTGTGAGCACATCGTCTCTTATGTGAACTTTGCTACATGGGCCCTACTTCCTCCCTCCAACACTTTTCTTTTTCTTTCAAATATTTTTTTTATTTTCTATTATATTATTTAATATCTCTATTTTGACCTTAAATTTTGGAAAATATTCTTAAAGTAAAAGGTAATTTTGTGGTTCAAATACCTCATTCTCGATTATACTTTTAAAAATTAGAGTTTCTAATTAAATGAGAGTTTGCAAAAAAAAAAAAAAAACAGCAAAATAATTTACGATAATATGGCTTATATCAATATATTTTCTAAATTACAAAAGTAGCAAATTTAAAAGTCGATAATCCTCTAATAGCCTTTTGATAGTCTTCGATATATCTAATTACTTATCATATTTTTTGCAACATGCAAAAACAAATGTAATCTAGGCTGCTTTTTTTAAAAAAAAATTGTTATAAAATGCAATTTTCCTTCTAAATTGTTAATTATTAATAATAGAGGCATTTTTTAAAATAGCAAAATAAATTAAAATATTTAGATGATATAACAAAATATCATTGATAGAAAGATATCACTAGTTATCAAATATTTGTTATAGATAGAATATGAAATTTTGCTATAGCTGGTAAATATGTTAAATTTACTATTTTTTACAATTTTTCTTTATTAGTTATGTTCTCCAAAATTTGTTGTTTTGAATTTTTTTTTTAATTCGATGAGATTTGGTGGAATTGTAAGTTTTTAACTTTGTTTTGGTTATATTCTATTCGAAAATTTGTGTGAAAATTAAATAAATAGGAGAAAAACTACGGTATTGGTTTAATTTTTAAAAGTTTGATTATATTATCGACACAAAATACAAAGTGTAGAAGTATTATGTACAATTTAACTTTCTTACTTATTAAAAAAACTAAATTAAAAAAAGATCAAATACATAATTTAAATTTAATATAATAGTATTAATAACAACTGTAAATATATTTAAAAAATAAATAAAATTAGGGCAAAATGATATTTGAAAATAATAATAAACTTCGAAATCAAAGTCACATATTGTTAAAATAATGATAATAAACAAACAAACAAATTAAATTAAATTAGTAAAGTCTAGAATATTTGAATTTAAAAATGGAGTAATACAAAATAGTTTGAACAAAAAAAAGTGTAAAAATTGGTAGAAAAAGAAAACGTTGGTCACAAGAACGTTAGATTTGATATCTCTATAAGGGTTTGACCCAATAGTTTCCATTTGAAGAAAATCAAATTCAACAAATTTTCTTGTGACCAAACACAATAATTTAATATAATTGCAATTCCCACATTATTAATATATCTCTTCATTATTTTATTTTTTTTAATAACTTTCTTTTAGTTCATTAAATCAATCATTCACTATCATTTTCGTGAAAAATGTTCCAATTTTCCACCATTTTCTTAATTAAAAAAATTGACATTTTCATATTTACAAAATAGAGTAAACTTTCAAATTTGTTACTAATCTAACATGATTTTAATAGAGAATTAGTTATTTTATTATATTTTATAAATATTTTAAATAGATTTTAGAAAATTATAAAAATAGTAAATTTGACAAAATACTTCTATATTTTAATTTATTTTATTATTTTAAAAAATGTACCTTTTTCATTTTCAATAATTTTCCTTTCACGATGTAAAATTTGTTGTAAACATTGAACCACCCAATCCGTTTAGTAGTAATTTGATCTTTTAAATTTAATCATATAATTAACGTTACTTTTTATATCTTGATTTATTTATATAGTTTTAACAGTATGTTTTAAAATTAATAAAATTATGTTTCCAAAAATCAAAGGAAGGTTTTTAAATTAAAAAAATTATATAGTATTTTGACAATTTATTTCTCTTTTAAAAAAATTATATAGAAAGTATTAAAATCATGAATACCAAATAGTTATCGAACACGATCTATTTAATTTGACCTAATTATTAGGGTTGGGTAAATGATTTTGTAGAAAAAGTGATTGCATTTCTTTCTTCTTTTGTCCTTTAAAATAATACTAGAAAAATGATCCTAAATGTTTTTATTCATAAAAATGTCAAATTAATTTAGGGGAGAAAATCCATAAAATAAATTTTCAATTTGTATGTCTAATGGGAATTTTCAATCCACTTTTAATTCTAAAAAATATTGAACAAGTTGAAAGATCAATTGAATATATTAGTATATAAATTCAATATTTTTAGAAATACATACCTATATTAAATATAAATTTGAAATTTGAAATTTTTTCTATTTAATTATTATATACTTTTCAAAACTAAATTTACAATGTAATTAAACATCAAATCAAATGTTAAGGGAAGAAAATCAATAAAATGAATTAAGAGGTCAAATGTTCGATATATGATGACCATCTACTTATGAATTAATTTTTTTTAAAAAGTTCTTAACATCTAAATGCTGTAAAGTTATGAAAATTGTTCCGTGAAAATAGTCAAATTACAGATAAGCTAAACCATAATATAAAAAAGGTATTTTAAGTGGAATTAGAAAAGAGAATGTTGCCGTCCATTTTATACTATTTATGAAAGACCAAAAAAACTCTTTAAATATTTTAATATCGAACTTTTCACTTATTTTAAAATATTTATTTATATTATAAATATTAGATAAATAGATTTCCATCATCGATCAAGCTTAGTTTCCACATATACATGTGTCACTCTCCGTCTCATCTAATTCCTACGCCATGTAGTTCTTAGTGGCCATGTATTTCACCTTTTGTTGACCAAATTGTCGACATTTGGTGGGTTTTAGAGAAAGGATAAACATCGATAAACTTTCTAAATAAATGAGAGTGAGATTTGAAGAGAATATTCTAATTTTTTTATTTTTTTATTGTTTATTTATTTATTTCAATATTATATATTATTTATTTTAATATTATATTTTTTCGATTTTTGTGCTGCGTTGTGCCTAACTGTTTTTAAGTGTTTTTTTTTGGTATCTCATGTTTGTCTTGCAGGCCAAAGGATCCTCGAAGAAGGCTTCGAGGTTTCTTTTGGGGTTAAATAACATGTTTTTAGAAAAAATAAATAATTAATAACAAATACTCATTTCGTCTGGTCGAGTAGATATGTCTTAACCAATTGGCGTATACTCACGTTAACAAGTACTATCTGATTCTCTATTTAATTAAGTTGATAATCTATTGCATAGACTCCAACTAGACGATATCGATATACCATTATATATATATACTTATAAGTATTCATGTAAAATTAATTAAAACCTTAACCTTTTGTAATTTACATCAACATTTTAAATCTTAATTCAAAACATGATTTAACAAGGAAGAAATTATTTAAAATTATTTTGATATTAAAAGGGATGAAAAATGAAATTAAGAAAAGTAAACAAGAGAATTGACTCAAATTGTAATTTCCACTTATTATTAACTTTGAATATTGAATTTCCCTTTTCAGATTGGCTAATAATGCCTTCTTTCAATATTCCATTTTTGTTTAATTTGAAGAATTAAAGAAATAGGTTGAAGTCATTAATTATTTTATCATAGTCCACAAGAGGAAACAAAAAAATATTGACTATTAGTATAATATAAATGCCTAAGCCTACAATCAAGAATTTAAGACACATAAAAACTCTTAGTTTATTATATGTCACCCATTAGATAATATTTTTATTCATGCTACTTGATACAATCAAACTCAAACTAATGAAAAAGAATTTCTAAATACGATGAAATTCAAATTTAATTTTGAAATGTTTGTTTGATAGACCATATTATCATGTTTACTTTGGAACGAGATAGATCATATTGTCGGTAGAAACTTATCAACAATTAGAGTCTATTACTGATAGATATTGTTATACTTAACATTGTTTATAAAGGTCTCATATATTCTTAATTCTTATCGATAACTTCGTTAACCAAAAAGATGTATTTTACTACGTAAAGATACAATCAAAATTTATAAGAGGAAAATTACATAAGGTAAAACTAAATGAAAAGGGGAAGAACATACTTTGATGAAGAAAAAAAAATTATTTTAATTTTGATTTATTGTTACTGTTTAAGTCTATTTTCAAATATAGAAAAATGAACCAAACTATAACAAAATATTACAGTCTATCATAATAAACAAAAAATTTGTATCTATATGTATAATGATAGTAGTTTATCTTGACCTATTACAGAAACAATGTGATATTTTATTATATTTCTAAATATTTTAGAAGTTTTGTCGTTTAAAATAATTTTTTTATTATTATATTTAAAAGAGGAAAAAAGGGAAAAAACTTCAAAGACATTTTTGGCCATTACTCACCTAGAAGGAGGACTTCATAGAGAAGCAAAGGTTTAAACAATTATGATATTTTGACCAAGTTTCTTAAAATCTGCATGACAAAAAGGGCTTTTGTTACTAATATTTTAGAGACTAAACTCTACTAAAAAAAAATTAATACAAAATCAATTTTTTAAAACCATAAAAAAAATAAAATAAAAAAATTATCACTTGACCAATAGAAGTGTAGGATTAAAATAATTTCACACATGTCAAAGTATTTGTATGACTATCAACTTTTGATCAAATTTTCATGTTGATTATTATGAAACTAAAAGGTTTCAAACTTATTATTATTGACCACAACAAAAAATGAGTACGAACTCAAGCAGTTACCTTAGAAAAATTAATTATTTTTTAAAAAATTCATCTTATAAGATTTTCTTTGGTAATTTAGTAATTTACCATTTTTAAATTTGACTTACCAAATACTTTACAAGATGAACTGTTATTTTCATTTGCACAATCAACTAAAACCAAGTAAGACCCATGGTTATTTTCTAGAGAACATAAGTTTATATGAAAAGCTAGAAAGTAAATAATAATAATAAAATTTTTAAACATGTGATATAAAAACGTGCAATAATTTAGACATTGTTTGATAACTACGTTGTTTTTATTTTCTATTTCTGAAAATTATGTTTATTTATTTACTTTTTTTTTGTTGTTAGATATCTCTTTTTAGATTGTCCCAAATACAACAAAGCACTTAAAAACTACTCTTTGTTTAGTTTCCAAATTTTTGACTTCGTTTATAAATTCGCTTATAAATCATAGGTAATAGAACTATAGAAGTCAGTGTTCAAAAGTTATCAATCGGTCTTGAAAACACATCAACACATTTATGTTTTGTTTTCAATTGAAATTACCATGCCTGCATTAAAACTAAATACATTAAACAATCAGTTCGTTCAAACTTAGAATCACTTTTTAATCTGAAGTCACTTCAATTCCATTTTCAATCATAAAGAGCTAATTTTTTTAACTGACTCTAAAAAGAAAGAGTAACTAAATTCTCAAGGTTCCAATGTTGTCACGTCCTGTTTTACAAAATTTAGCCAACCCATAAAGTCAAAAACCACCCTATTTATAAATATATATAGGATGGAAATTAATAAAGATATTGGGAGTTAAAAAAAAAAAAAAAACCTAATATTTAACCTACAAGCATGATGACAATACAAATCTATTGTAAACCTGAAAAATGGATCTTCTACAACAATGCTTCTATGTTGGTAATCATAAACTTTCGTTCCTCTGTTCGTTGTCAATGCTCGAAGTTTTAACCACGGTATCGGTTTCATTACCTTCTTTGTATACTTTGACATGATCTTTTTCTGCTTCATCGTCAAGTATTTCACGATCTGAAGTTACAGGCTTGGTTTTGTTTTCTGGGCTTTCGTCCAATGGTGTATGATCCTCCTCGGAGCTGACTATAGCAGAAGCTTCTACACTTTCAGCTAGTTGAAGTTGAGATACTTCTTGTTCAGTCACTTCACTTGGTTCTTTTTCCTGATTGAGAACGATATCAACATTTCCACTTTCTTGATCACTGACTCCTTGCATTCCGTTCTTGTCGCTAAGTTGATCTCCGTCTGAAGATCTCTGACTCATTGATGCCGATAGCTCTTCACTGGTTTCTTCATGTTCAGTATTCTCAATCTTCAATTCATGAATTGGAAGGGGAGCGACGTCTTCCATGCTAACACTAGGACTACTACCTTCAAGAAATTTGGAGTCCTCAGTTTCATGAGATTCTGTGACGTTGTCGGTAATTACTTCTCGTGTGGAAACAGAAAAAGACTGGAAAGTATCCCAGTCATCCTCGTCTTCATCCTCATCCTCATCCTCGTCTTCTTCGCTGACAATAGCAGGATTGTTCTCAATGCTGCTCTCAGCCGTGTGTGAAGGGAAATCTTTCTCTCTATTCACCTTTATCACTGGTGCTTTTATCTCCAGTATTGGTGTTGAGAGACTCTTCTGAGTTGGATGTTGATCTTGTGTGACAGAAGCACGAATAACCCCCTAAAATCAGGCAATCATTACTTTGTTAGCCAAATTAGTATTGCTACAAAAAAATACCAACCGGGTGAAATCTGTTTCTCATTAAATATCTAAATATGGTGAAACGTTTGTTCCAATACTTTTAAGTGCATAGATCAAGTTCAAATCTTTAGAAGCTTAGGAAAGTATGCAACTTATTCATAAATGAAATTTGTGGATACCATAATTGAGGAAGCAGAATAATCCAACTGATAATTAGACTGCCCTTTCAGAAAAGGCTAACATTGCATCTTTTGATAGTCTTTTGCATAGTTAAGGAATTGACAAATAAAGAAAACAAAAAATGTAAAGCAATAGAGAATCAAGAGATTTACGTGGTTCATTAATAGTGTGTTAAGTCCACAAACATGGAGATATCGGTTTATTATTAGGGAGAAAAATTCAAATTATAGACCAGCAGTACCTCTAAAGTTAGAATGTTCATATAATGCACTTCTCTAAACCTCCACACTTGACCGTTCGTAGAACAAAATAACAAATTTGAGGCATTTCAATAAATAACGTTGTCCCATTCTTTTAGTATATGAATGTCAAGCACAACTTGGCGCATGTTGACTAATTGGACCAGACAATCTGTTTCCTTACTATATTTGGCTGCAAAATCCTAGGTTGGTAGCCACTATGGTTCAAATCCACACTCTAAGCTCTAAGCTCTTTATTATCTTTCATGGCCCTTATTTGACCACCAACCATACCTTTTCTTTTTCTCATAATTACAGTGTAAATGCGTCCATACAAAGAATGTGTGCGAAAAAAACCTCAAGACATTACCTGCAGTTGTTGCCGATGCATCACTGGCATTGAAAGTATGACATCCTTGAAAATACCAGCAGAGGCAGGCATCTGAGCAAGATGAGAAACAAGCTTTATCGCTGTACTCTTCAATTCTTCAAGTTCCTGTCATTTAAGTAAATTTAATAAATCAAAGAAAGAATCTTTAAGCTCGATCATCAGACTTGGTTGACATAGTTTCCTTACCCTAGGATTAGAACCTGAAGATGCAGAGAAAACCATGACGACCGCTTCTAAAAGCAGATTCATGAACATTTTCTGGCATTCACCAACACTGGACACTGTTTGTAGAAGCACTAAGAATCTCAAGCACTCAACCGCAATCGCTATTGACTCTTTAGTTATTGGTTTCTGCTACGTATGAAAATGAAAGAGCTCACATCAATGAGTGTGGGATCTAGTCAATTATGAAAGATAAACCGATGCTAGAAAAGACACATACTATAATAAATTTTAATGCAAAATACACTGTAGTTTTGAACAAATACTCTGATTTGAATTATAAACTACCAAGTTTAAACATTGAACTTTCACCCTAACTAATGAAAACCAGAAAATGACAAATTTCAATTTCCGTTACACACGTCAAGTGATAATGAACACAAAAATAAAAGTTAGTAGTAACACTGTGAAATGAAAAATACGCATCAGTTATGTACTATTGGCTTTTTAAACTCCAAATAATATTTCTAGTGCAACTAGAAATGCTGAAGATTTAGGGGAAGTACAGAACGTTAATCTCAACCGTAAACCCTTAAAATTAATGAACTTAATCTTAAGGCTTACTTTTCTTTTCTTTTCTTTTTTTAAATGGAAGCAAGCCTCTTTTTTAAAGATAATAATTGAGACTTAAGCTTAGAGTACAAGAGTATTAAACTAAGAGAAAAGAACTAGGGGAGTACAGTCAAAGGCTCAAACAAAATTTATACTTGGGCAAACAAAAGATGGAAAAACCATCGAAGATAAAGACAAAACGTAAAGACTAAAAGCCAAGCCAAAACATAAAATCCCTCGCACAAGGAACCCATTTGAATCTAAAACATTCTTGTCCAAGTCTTCAAAATGACAAAAGAAAGAGAGATGCCAAGGAGATCCAACCGGATGCTTCGAATCTGTCCTGCAAAAATAATCCAACACCCAGAGAAAGCTCGAAGAAGTATTTAACGGCTGAAGAAGCAAACTAGAGTAAGACCCCAATCGGCAACTATTGAATTTAGATGATCTGGAATTACACAAGACTGGACAAGAATGAGTAGCAGAGGGCAAATATTTGGAATTTTAATCTTCCTCGTATTGAAACAGGGCATTAGGGCTCAAAATGTTTCCGCTTCCCAAAAATCGGTTATCTTGTCAAAATGCTTCACTTCCTCACTAATGCTGAAAGGAGAGTCGAAAGAAGACTTGTCCTTCTTTCTAGAGGGAAAGAGAGGGGTTTTGCTCAAAGAGCCCTTTAGGAATTAACCTTCAAGTTGGGCAAGAAGTCCTCGGAGTACTTAAACTGTGTAGGGTGTGAGAATTGTGAGAATCTGACTTTGTAGAGCGAACTGGAGCTTGAACTTGGGTGCAACTGACTTCCAATAAATCTGGATTAACCTCTAGAAATAGCTTGGATCTGCTTGAATGAACTGAGGATTGAGAATGGGTGTGATTTGCCTCTAGCAATTCAGGTCCTTGTTCTTCAACTATCTGGGCTTCTAAGGACTGTTTGGCTAAAATCTTTTTTGAATTTTTCTTTCAAATGAAATACTTTGGAAAGGGCTTGAAGCAGTGAGGGAAGATCTTAGAACGATTTTTCCTTTTCGATTTTGCTATGTACGAAGAGGAGGAGAAGGAAATCGAAGAAGAGGAGTTGAAAGGAATGTATAATTTATTAATTTTAAGGCTTACTTGACACTATAATTTTGGAATTGTAATTCTTGGAATGGAAACTTAAATTTGAGTTCATAGACATCATTAGAAATATACACACACACACATAAATAGGTGTGTGTGTGAAATAAAGTACCTTCAGCACCATATCAATCGTCGCCAAAACATCTCCAATGAGCTCCCCAACAAAAAACAGAAGGAAAGCTTTTTCTTCGTTATTTGTGTATTTTTGGGTCATTCCTTTTAGTACTTGCAATCCAATTGCCTGAACCTGAGGAACACAAGCTTCCATCATATAGTTTTCTTCCAGTGTTACTTTGTCAACTGTTACAAAAATTCACTTTCGATAATATTGACCTGCGAATTTGAATCGTGAAGTACGTTTCTGATGCATTCAGTTCCATATTTGAAAACAGAAAAAGATGCTTTCTCAATCTCGACATCTGCTTCAAGGCACCCAGCAAGATAAACAAGCTTTCCAAGTGAAATAGTTTGCTCGAGAGAAAAGGCAAGCTTTACTTGCAGTAGTCTCTGGAGCTTAGAGCTTCTGTTCTTAACCAAATGAATGCCCTCAACACAATTGTTGCATAAATCCACAACCAAATTCATACAAGTTCCAAGAAGTATTTTCGAACGAAGACTATCCTCACCAAGCTTGGTTCTATCTGCAACACGAATATTTTTACATTTAAATAAACTATTTCATTAGAATTCTCGAATTGACGTTAAGAGCCTTTATATGGTAAAATCTAAAAACAAAGTTTAATTCATCAAACACAAATAAAAACACTAGGAACAAGAGGACAACAGGTGCATAATTGTCAATTCAATCAGGTATTTGCTGAAAAATTCTCAGTAAATGCAGAAGATAATAACTTAATATGATATTAGAAAAGATAAGAATAAGTAAAGGAAGTTAAAAAAATACTTTTGGGATACTTTCATTATATACTAATACCGACTTTGGGATGCAGGTTAAAAGAAATATTTACAATTATAATTTTCTAATATCTAAACCATTGTGGTGATTCTCTCTCACTTCAAAGGGATAGGCTTCCTTTACGTATTCTTGTCTTTTTTTATATTATATAACCTTGGATAAATCTTTACATTCACCTAGGTAAAATATTTATGGCTTTAGTATTATTCATTCCATTGAAAATTTTAAATAGTGCTTTTTATTGATTAAACTTAAAAGTACATTCTACCGATCTTTAAAATTTTAACCACAATATAATTTCTTACCAATTACTTTTTGTCAACCCTAAGCAGTTGAAACGCCAAAGACAATAGACAGACAAACGCACATGTCAGGTCGTTAATTAAAAGACTGAACCTGCCCAAGCTTACAATCTAAGTCTCTTCCCCATAGCACTTTCTTACTTATAAGTGCACTGCATGTGCTATTCGTCTCTTAACTCTTATATGTGATTCTAGCATGATTTTCAATTGAAACTTTTTACTAGGAGAATTGTAATATGGAACATTTCTCCCAGAAAAATAAAGCAATTACAAACAAAATAATCCAAAATGGGATAAATAAAATGGTTCGTTTCTCCCAGAAAAATACAGCAATTACAAACAAAATAATCCAAAATGGGATAAACAAAATGGTTCTCTAAACGACACTTCAAACACCAATGCAACTAAAGATAGGAGAAGAAGCACCAAGTGATTGGACCAACAAACAACAAACGAGAATAATTTCTAACGATAATCACAAAATTATTACGAGAAAGGACACAACTGATTTGTACCTAAGTTGGACATAGAAATACTTTGACAACCTTTGCAACCAGTTACAATTTCAAAAAGCTTACCTTGGATAAGTTTCTCTAGTATATGGCCAAAAGACCGAATAAAATCATTTACTTTAGATAAGCAGAATTCAGTTGACGTTTCCCTAAAGTATTTGAGTCCAACTGAGAAAAAGGCCAGCAGCAAAGATAGTATTTGTTTCTGCATGCCAAAAGAAACGCAATTCAAGCAAAGTAAGTGATAATATTGAAAATATCCTAAAGGTTAAGATATCCTAATTGAATATATTCCAACCACAAAGCAGCTTATTTCTGAAAATATAAATTAAATAAAGACTTGATTAGAGAAATGTAAGATTCAATGAATAGATCCTACACCACATATTGACTTACCCACCTTAAATTCAAAGCGCTCCATGAGTACCTTAACTGTAACAAATAATGATGATACCAAATCCTCCCAATTTGGATGATGATCTAGCTGTCTAGAGTTCATACTGGATAACAAGAGGATGAAAGATATCATCAGTCTGGAAGCACAGATAAATCTATTTACATTTTAATAAGTATTATAGTGTAATATTTCATATCACCTCTGATACATTCGAAAAAGAAAAGCCAGGCATAATTCCAATGCCAGATAAGCAAAACCCTCCTCTTGAAGAAAACTTTCTGAGCAGTTCTGAACAATCTGATTAAAGAAAACCACAAAAACATTGGCATTACTACCCTCACAGCATTTTAAAGTCACCATTACTAAAGCTTTTACAGTTTACAAACCTAAATTAAGGACTCTTATTGTTCATTAACAACCTTTCAAGAAATAATTTGATAGGTCTGCAAGATAAAAATTGACTAGGGAGAAGTTAAAGCAAGAACAATGCACATATATTACATACTGTTTTTACTACATGAATTTCAACTGTCCTGGAATTGATTATTTTACTAATTTTTAAAAATATTACTCATCAGGTAACTACAGCTCTGGACTGGACAGCAATAGTTGGTCAAGGGAAGAAAACTGACAGCACAGACGTACTTGAAAAAGCTTAATGATCTTTACCTGGGACAGCACAGATGCTGCAAGAGAATTCCAAGAGATATCCAAGAACGTGTAATATGAGAAAACCTACATAAGATAATCAGTGCCGAGAAAACTAATTCATAGTCATATAATCATAAACAAATCTTATATGGAGATGAAGAATCTTAGTAAGAGAAATGAAAATCTACATGTAATCAACAGCACAGGACAAGAAAATCAGTGCATACAAATTATAGTAGCATCATCATCTAGTAAATACCCAACAGTGAAATCCTCGTTCATTATTGTTTGAAAAAAATAAACAGTTGAGAGCAAACCAATTGCTACTCCATGCCCAAAAATCAAACCATCTCATAAATACAGAGAAAAAAGAAGAAAAACAGTATAGTTAATATTCAAAATACAAAGGAGACAAACAGATGCATTCCATATTAAAATAGCCACATCACTAAAATATTTTGGTTTTAAATTAGTCTAGTCATCATCCCAGTCACCATTCTGTTAAGTCACTAACAGTTCTATTGTCTCAAAGACTAAAATTGAGCATTATTTAAATATCAAGGGCAAAAGTGTACGATTTTTAAACATAGGGACCAAATAGAAACTAAGACCAAAACCTAGAGACCAAAAAGGTATTTTTCCCTTAATTTGATTAGATGGATAAAAGGAACAAGTATAAAATGCACCTGAAGAAGTTCTATGGAGATATCAACCGTAAAATATCCTGCACTACAGAACTTTACAGTTGACAAAGATTGGAGCACTGGTAGTACAATTTCATAGAGTTTTAGTTCTATAGAATTGGTGGTTTCCTTAGGAGACTCCTCAACGACACTTGCTGTAGTAGAAGATGATGATATGTTTTGTTTCCCAGGATGTTGACGTCCACGAAACAAAGAAAAAAGAGCAAAGCTCCACAGAAATCGATATTCATTACATTCCAGTTCAACCATGCTGTATCCAGATAAAAAGTTGTTTTCCGATGCATTATTAATAGATGAGCTTGCAATCCCATCAAGGTTCACTGGAAGTGCATCCAGTGCAATTGCCTGCAAAATAACTGGCCACGATTCTTCTAGTGAAGATTGTAACTTTGATATAACAAGAGGTGATTCAATTCCGTCGAGAAATGGATTCCACTGCAAGAAATTTGCACAAAAGATGAGATGACAAAGAAACAAAAAGAATAACAGCAAATAGTAAACTAGTTAATATTATACTCACTTTTTTCTTGGGATGGAAGAATAAGCAGGTATGGCTGTAATCCATTAGAACCCCAATCCAATGCTTCCCCAATACAGTCGAAGTTTTTGAAAACCATGGTAACAGGTTTAGATACTCGTGTGGAACTTCACTCTGATGTCTCCTCAAAAGTGCGTATGTGTAACATTTGAGAGAGGCATGTGCAGCCAGAAGTCTAACCTTAATCTATATTTCACAGTTCACAGATTCTTAGTAACAAATATTATTGATTAAAAAGTAGTTTTGATTTCTTTCCATATTTTCATGTAAGTAAATATTTTAGTCCCTAAATTTTATATAATAATTTAGTTCCCATACTTTTAAATTTCTAATCATTTACTCCACTAAATTTAATATATAACAGTTTGATCTCTAATGTAAAAAATCTCATCAGAATGAAATGTCAATTTTAATATGGAACAATTTAGTCTTTTAGTTTATAAGCACATCTAGTCTCTAATTAATCTATTTATCTACATATGCAAAAAGGGTAATTTAATTTTAACAATATTTTTAATGATAAGAACTAAATTAAGATAACATTTTTTTCATTTGAATAGAGTACATTGACTAAATTGGAAAAAAATTGGTGTCACAGGGAATAAATTTTTACGGACAAAAGCTCAAGAACTGGATCACCACTTTAATTAAGTATGGGACCAAAAGTGTTTTTAACCAATATTTTATAAGGTATTTCTTGCTACTCTCAGAGGAAAGAAAGCAAGAAACAAAGCAATATACCTTGCATGAGACCCATTCAGCAAAAGAAGGATAATAGAGTTCCTTGAAGTCATTCAATAGCCGTGATATCAAGGAAAAGATTCGCTTAACAGCAACTTGATCACCATCAATTATTCCACTTGTGAGGATCTACACATGTAGGAGAGCCTGTTAACTCGACATAAGGTGAATTTCGAATAAGATGAAGATGTAAATGTTCTAACCTTAGTGGCCAGCAGTAGACCTGCCTCCAAAAGAATAGGGCCAGAAGATGTATCTAAGGCAGACCGAACCGCAGATACTAATTGGGCCTATAAATCAAATTGGAAACAAGACTTCATACGATCAATGAATAACCAGTCACATCATGAAAAATCATTCATTAATGGTTCATGTCAATGATATAAAGCATCTGCTAACTTTGAAATGGGCTACATATGTGTGTGCACGGAGGCATGTACATATAGAGAGAAGAAAAGACTGAAACAGATAGAGAAAGAGAAACACCTGATATTGCTCCAATAGAAGGTGATCCGGAAGCTCAGGATCAGCTATGTGTTGAAACTACATTCACAAAACACAAGATATGCAACACTCTCAAAACAAGAAATCACGAAGAATTAATAAATTTCATTGGCCCAAGAAATACACATGTGTTGCTTCATTGTGCTCAGGGACTAAATATTTTAACGACAAAGGTTATTAGCAAACCATAATAGGTTCACAAGAACCGTGGGGGGGGTGGGGGGGATATGATGTGTTTGAATGCAACATGTAAACAGAGTATATTTGACATGTAAATTTGTAAACGTACCTTATCAATAATCAAACTTAGGAGTTCAACACCAATTGGCTTCATACTTTCAAATTGAATTGTGCTAATCTATAACCAAGAAATCAACTTTGAGACCTACTTGAGACAATCTAATTAACATAATCATATAAACGTAACCTCATATTTAGCACCTGATAAGCAAGTGAAATAAGTTCTTGCACATGAAGTACTAGCCAATCACCAGAGGTGGGCCCCTTAGCCAACTGATTCCTTGCTAAATAAAGGTCAAAGTGAGCTGCATCCTTTCCAACCGCACCAGGTAAATGACTGAGACATCTGTAAAACAATCACATTTTGATTTTAATTTGGAAAAAAAGAAAAAGAAAAAAAAAATCGGCCTGTGGCAAGTGTTTTAATTATTCCCCTTAAAAAAAAAGAAAAAAGAAAAACTGAGATGTAGTAATCACAAAAAGTACAGCTGAGGGGGATCCTCCCTCCCAAACAAAAACCCTAACAGCATAGCCTCCCTTTTGGAGGATTTGAGCTACGCATCAAGTGTTACTTGCATGAGGTGACAAAAATCACCAAAAGAAAAGGATTTATCTTCTAATTTTTTTGTTCTTTCAAAAGCTCCCACGCAAGTAAGAGTTGTAATTATTTTCAGTGAAAATATATTTAAAATTTCTAATAGAATTGATGAGGCATCTCTAGTTGTATAAGTGAAAAAGTATACAGAAACATCAAAACAACAAAATTCTCCTTTCATTTATTTTCAATCCTGACTATTAAATCGTCAATTCACCCAAAAGCTTAAGTTGGTGGTTGAAGGAAAATTTAATTATATATCACCAACACTCTCCCTCACTTGTGGGCTTGAAATATTTGAAAGGCCCAACAAGTGGAAATCGATTTTAATTGGGGAGGAAACGACAATGCAAGGGCTTGAACACAGAACCTTATGAACCACCTACTCTGATACTATTAAATCGCCAGTTCACCCAAAAGCTTAAGCTGGTGGTTGATGACAAATTTAATTATATATCACCAACACTGACGATATCCTTTCTCCACTATTATTGTGTAACGTCACTAGTTTCTGAAAGTGTCATAATGAACATGATCCAAGTTTGAAAATATTAGCTTGTGCTATAGGCACTTTGACAGTGAAAGAGATAAAAGGAGGACTCCATAGAAAGATTTTGAAACAAGTAATATTTCAAAAAGTCAAAGGTTAAGAATGTATGCTTTATTCATGGAACTTATTTCTTTTTTTGAAAAGGAAACATAGATTTCATTGATAGTAAAAGGGACAATTCAGAGAGCTTATGTACAACTTATTCAAATAGAAGAAACACCAAGGGAACACAAGCATTAATACAATGTAGTTACATGAAGCAGAATAATCAACAAAGGACAATAAAACAACATTATAATGTAGAGAAGCACTCCAACTTAGGCAAATGTCTTGAATAGATATTTTCTGCGTAGAACGGAGATAGAGATGACCAAGAAGAAGCTAGGAGCCGTATTGAGGCGAGACGGTCTAACCAAGTAAGAGAACCCGAGATAGGCTTATGTGAGTGCCAGCCCTTCTCAACCACTTGAGGATCCCAGTCCAACTACACTAGGAGCTATTGCCCAGATACGTATGTCTCAGTCCTTCAGCCTTATTAGTGTGGATGGAAAAAAACCCTGAATCCTGGACTCTGGCGCCACAGATCATTTGACAGGCTTTTTTTAGCATTTTATGTCCTATACTCCGTGTGTTAGGAATGAAGAATTGCATATGGCACATTGATTCCCATTACACAACATGTTACATGTGCCCCAAATTTCCTATAATCTTCTGTATAAAAGCAAGACTACTGGTGAATTGAACTGCAAAACAATAATCTTACCTGATTCTATTTCTCTTCAAAACTTAAGCTCGGGGAAGATGATTGGCACTACCCAGCACAATAGGGTGCTCTATCTGCTTGATGATGATACCTCCTTTAGTAGCATTTCTAGGACTAGACTTTTACCTTCACACCTTACTACTTCTGAAAAAGACTATATGTTGTGGCATTTTCGTTTAGGCCACACCAACTTTCAGTACATGAAGCATTTATTTACTCATCTTTTTTCTAAAGTGGATGGTTCTTTAGCTTGTGATGTGTGCATTAAGGCTAAACAACATCGAATCTCTTTTCCCTCACAACCATACAAGTCAACCCAAACTTTCACTCTTGTTCATATTGATGTTTGAGGACCATCTAAGGTCACTACCTCCTCTAGAAAACGGTGGTTTGTGACCCTTATTGATGACCATACCTGTCTTACTTGGGTTTTCCTTATCTCTAACAATCTGTTGACTTCTATCATAGTGTAGAAACACAATTCAATACAAAGTTGCAATCCTACAAAGTGATAATGGTCATGAGTTTCAAAACACTCCCTTAACGAGTTTCTGTCATTTAAAGGAATTGTTCACTAAAGTTCCTGTGCTTACACCCCCAATAAAATGAAGTTGCCGAACAAAAGAATCATCACCTTTAGGAAGTTTCTTGTTCCATTTTGTTGTCTACTTCCCTTCCTTCCTATCTATGGGGCAATGTCGTTCACACTGCAGCTCATCTCATCAACCGAATGTCTTTCCGTGTCCTACACCTCCAAACACCCATAGACTGTCTCAAGAATCCTACCCTTCCACTCGAATCATCTCTGATGTTTCCCTCCGAGTGTTCAGGTGCACAACCTATGTTCATAATCATGGCCCTATCCAAACTAAATTCTCCATCGGGCACAAGCTTATGTGTTTATTGGGTATCCTGCATCAATGGGGCTACAAAAGTTTCCACCATCTTCATGTAAGTACTTTGTTACAATGCATGTAACCTTTCTTGACGATTTTTCTTTCTTTCCCGTTAGCCTACTTCAGAGGGAGAGAGTGAAAGAGTGAAAGAGAGTGAAGAGTCTAACTATATAGTTCCTTAGAGTCTATCTGTCCTACTGTGGTTACCTTACCTAACCCAAATCCCCACAGTACAATCCTATGAACCAAGTTTCCTAGAAAACCTACTATAAGAGGAATCTCAAAAAGGAAGTTGGGTCTCCTCCTGTTTAGCTAACTCCGGTCCAGGACTTCGAACTATTACGAGATCAAGGTATGATTGATTCTATTTACTCATATTAATAACAGTATTAGTATAATGACAAGTCTGAGACGGAGTCCACTAACCCACATGCTAACAATAAGGTGGGTGAGAATGACGGGTCTGAGAATGACGGATCCGAGACAACTATCCCTGAAAATATGGTTGGAAAAGACAATGTTGATGAAGTCATCACAGAAAGAGGATAGAATTGATGAAAATGAGGTCATTGCAAAATTTATTGAAAACGAAACCAAGCAAGACCATCCAAGAAACATTAGTAAGTATGATCCCTCTCTTGATCTTCCTATTGCATGAGGAAAGGTACCAGATTTTGTACAAAGCACTCTTTCTCTAATAATGTTTCGTACGAGAACCTTGCACCCCAGTTTAGAGCCTTCACTAGCAGCCTTGACTCTACTACAATACCCAAGAATATCCACCTTCCCTTAAAGTGTCCGGAGTGGAAGACTGTTGTCATAGAAGAAATGAGAGCCCTGAAAAATAACAAAACCTGGGATCTCTGCACACTCCCCAAAGGACACAAGACTGTGGGATGCAAATAGGTGTTGCACTCAAGTACAGAGTTGGTACCCTTGACAGACATGAGGCCAGATTAGTTGCAAAATGGTTCACTCAGACTTATGGGGTTGACTATTTTGAGACATTTTCCCTTCTTGCCAAGTTAAACATTGTTAGATTCTTGTTCTTAGTTTCTGTAAATAAAGATTGGCCCCAATATCAACTTGATGTTAAGAATGCATTCGTGAATGAAGATTTAAAAGAAGAAGTGTATATGAGTTATCCTTCAAGATTTGAAGCTCAGTTTAATAATCAGGTTTGCAAGCTTCAGAAGTCTTTGTACGGGTTGAAACAATCATTGAGAGCTTGCTTTTACAAGTTTACCAATTACAGGCTTACCATTTTTGTCAAGTCTCAGGGATACAATCAAGGGCTCTCCGATCACACTTTGTTCACAAAAGTCTTCAAGAATGGGAAAATTGCATTATTGATTGTCTATGTTGACGACATTGTGCTATCTGAGGATGACACCGTTGAGATCATCCAACTAAAAATGAAGATGGGGGATGTGTTTGAAATTAAAGACTTGGGGAATTTGAAATACTTCCTTGGGATTAAGGTTGCTAGGTCCAGAAAGGGCATCACCCTGTCCTAGAGAAAGTACATACTTGATTTATTAGATGAGAAAGGTATGATGGGATGCTGTTCTGCTGATACTCCCATTGAGTTCAATGCCAAAATCAGAAATTCAGGTGTTGTCTGATCTTCATCAGGACTATGAGGTGCCTATGATACTATTCTGCAATAACAAGGCAATCATTAGCATTGTCAATAACCCGGTGGAGATTGACACACTTTATCAAAGAGAGAATAGACAATGGTAGCATTTGCATCCCTTACGTACCTTCGAGCCACAGATTGCTGATATACTCACAAATGGACTCATACAAAACTTTGATTCATGTATTAGCAAGTTGGGTCTTTCTGACATTTACATCCCAACTTGAGTGGAAGTGTAAGAAATAGTGGGTTTGGGTCATGTTGAAAGCCCAAGAGGAGTTTAGATTTACTTTGCCCTAATTTTTTATTATTTTAGTTAGGCTCATGTTTCCTATAAATATTTCCCCTTTGTACCTTTATTATCATTAGAAAATAATAAGAAACATCTATATTGTGGTTTTTCTCCCTGTACTAAGGTTTCCACGTAGACCTTGTGTTCTTTCTTTGTCTCTATTTTTCAATAATCTGAAATATAATAATGAAAGATTGCTGAAAATAAGAACATAAATTTACAGAATATCCAAAAGGAAACAAAATAGTGAAGAAAACATGGCACTGAACCTTCCTATGTCGCTTTTAAGGATCATACCACTTACCATAACGCATAAACAAACATTTCTCTTTTAAAAGAATCATTCAAATAAAATATAAAAAAAGGTTGACTACGCTGTGTGCATCAAAAATTGTAACTGAAGATGGGAAAAAATTTAAGGCACATACTCAGCAGCAAAAACCCTGGTTCGGTATCTAAGGTGTTTATCCCTCTGAATTATAATATTGGAAGGCTCCAGAGCATGTCCTGGTATTGGAACTCTCTTGTGGCCAGAAACCATATTCTCATCATCATCTCCAATGTTCAACGTTATGTCACCGTCCAGAGCATTTGAAGGATCATTTTCTGAGTTGGAATTATACTCAATATTTCTCCTTGTTGATGTAGCAAGAACCTGAACAATTCAGTAGTTAAATCAGGTACATCATATATCGAGAAGTGTTCAAAAATAAGACCTTTATGATGACCAACATCCAAGAACATGCCAGATTGACCTAAACTTGAAGAAACAATGTAATTTGTTTATCACGCTACTATTAAAAGTTTAACAGTACAACGGAAAAAGAGAACCCATTATTTGAACAAGGCCTTCACAGGGGGATGTAAATAAGTCCATTACTTCACTGGTATCGAAGAGAAGACGATAAAAAAAGAACATCACATGAATGTGAGCAAGTAAAAGAACTTACAAGATTTCGACATATTGTTATCCAGTGAGAGGGACATGAAGGGCACGATGCATAGAGTAAGCGCATAATTGTGGTACGCACCATATTTGAAATGCTGCAAAATTCACATCGCAATAGTCAGGAATCAAAAATGTCTCCAGCACTTCATATCTATTTTACACATTCATATTCTATACTCTATATGCAATAGTCAGGAATAAAATGCATTGGAATACACATGATATTTCATCCTCATCATCGGGCTCAATATAATCAACATTAGCTTCACTTCTATTCCATCAACACTAAACAAGTCTTGATATTCTTCATGCATGAAAGTCACTGCTCTTCTTTGAGGTCACCCACTGAATAGATGCCCTTGCTGCCCACAACGAAAACATTTACCTAAATTAGGTCTTGCATAATTGTTTAGGTTCCCTATCTTGTTACCCAGTTCTTGAATCTTTATTCTTTCTTCTTTTGTATTGGAGTTAGATGTGCTGCCCACTTGAATTTGCCTATTTGCCTCTGTTCCTTTGATAAGCGTTAAATGATTTTATCCACAAAATCCTTTTAGCTACTGCCATCTGTTTTCTTTATCCAGTTTTTGCTCTGCTTTTGTTAGCATTGTAATAGCCTCAGCAAGTAGACTTATGAATTGAAGGTTCATTTGATCCTGGATTTCATCTAGTAGACCATCGACAAATCGTGCAATTTGGTAGTCTTCATTTTCAGCCAAATTGGTCTGTGCACTGAGTCTGTAGAATTCCTCTATATAGTCTGGCTACTGAACAGTTTCCGTGCTTGCCTCTTTTGTATTGTTGATATAGCATATGTTCATAATTAGCTAGAAGGAATCAAGCTTTCATCACATTAAGCATTCTCTGTTGGTCCCTTGTAGGTCTTTTGCCAGCTGATCTACTTACTTGAACTTGTTCCAACCAAGCTGAGGCGCTAGACTTCAATTTGAAAGTAACCGATTTGACTTTATTTTTAGGGGTATTCGTATAGTTGAAAAGCTCAAACACTCCTAACCCAATCAAAAAATGCCTCCGTATCTATTTTCCCACTAAACATCGACAAGTCAATCTTTATTTTATAATCTTGCTAATGTTTTTCAAGCCCATGGAATCACCTCCTTTCAAATTGCCTCTCATTCGGAAATTGTTGAAAAAGGTTTGCTTCATGCTACTTGTATCTGAATCTTGATCTTCTTGGAAGTAGTCTTGGTTTCTTGGCATATTAATCACTGCACAGATCCTTTCCTGAGAAGGCCAACAATTCCTAATTTCCAACTATGGTTTCGTACACTCTTTTATTGATTTTCATGGACAATCCCTCTGTTTCTAGCAGTGTTTTGTTCCTCTTCTAACCTTCGTGGTTGTTCTGTGGTTAATTGCTCCAGCTGCTATACCATTGTGCCTAAGAGTCTGGATCATCAAAACTGCACGGAGCAGAATTAGTGCCTAAGAGTCTAGATCGTCTCCTCTGGCATTGGCCAGTATGCAAGGGCATGTGAAGTTGTGTTCAACGGGAGTGTTCGGATGTTGGTCAGAGGGCTATTCATGCCCTCATTTATCTTCCTTTCAAAGAGAGGCCGTCTTTTGGGTTTGTGGCATGTGTAGTGTCAGGAGATATCTGGGGAAAGATGAACAATGGTGTTCAAAAGTAGGGATAGGGACCTCTATGAGGTTTCATCCTTAGTGAGATTTCTTGGAATCCCTCCTTTTAGAAGGGGTGTTTTGGTGGGCTTGTTCTTTTGTATCACCTTGTATTCTTTTACACCAAAGCTTTAGCTAAACTTAAACACCAACTAAGCTTGAGTATATGCTTTGTTGAGCTTAAGCCCCATTTATTATCATTAATCTAGGCTTGTTTCCTCTCATAAAAAATACATGCACACAAAACAGAGATACTACAAGAATTGGATCCTTAATAACAATCTCAACCCAAAGCAAACCACAAATGTTATTTTGTCCAAAAGCAAACCACAAATGTTATTTTGGAACAATATAGACGATTAAGAGTTTGTGAAGAGACTAACTAACCACCAAAATTCAAAGACTGATTTCTTCTCATAAATCAAAGGTAAATTCTTAATGCCTATCAAACCTCTGTAATTAGCAAGTTAAAATTAAAGGAGATTTCAAAAGATCAGTAAGAGATAGAGGTCAAAAACAGAAAATAGAGACAACATTGAGGAGACTACAGGAGTGATGGTTGAAGATGATGGTGGGAGGGGCGGACTGCACCTGCGACAAGAAAGGTTGGCGAATGAGGGCTCAGTCTCTAATGAAAAGGAAAAACCTAGGTGCTTGACGAAAGAGGGTAGAGAAATATTTAGGCAAGGTTGCCGTTAGCAAACAGAGACCAGCAAAGACGAAGGATGAGCTAAGGCAGCAAACGAAAATTGGCAAATGGAAGGCAGCAAAATAACCGACAGTAGCATCTAGGCTTAGGTCAAAAAGTAAGGGAACAGTTGGGGGAGGTTAAATGTGTGCAACAAAACAGCTAATATTCATTGAACAAAATGCACAAAGAAGCAAAGTCTCTTTTCAATCAGATGGTCGTTTAACAGATTTAAGTCATTTTTCTGCTCATCCCTTGTGTATGTAACCTGCCTGTTCATCAAACTGAATTACATGTATTGGGACTAAACATCAGAGGGAAAACAAGAATTCCTACTTAGAACAAAACCATAAAAAAGTTAACCTTCAAAGTTTAAGCAACGTGAAGAAATTCATTCACAGCTTACTCTGAATCAGTTTCTTCATCCAACATATGAAACAAGCTCTCTTCTATTTGCTCATCGATGATGGGAACCTAATAAGAACACATGATCTCAGACATAAATTTCATGAGGGAAGCAAGCCAACCATTAAAAATAGGAAAATGGTTAAAGTAAATAGGAAAAAAAACATACTGGATCCTTTTCAATAAGATGCCGAAGAGTAGATACAGCAAGATGTCTTAGTGTTGGCTGCATTCTCAAAAGAAAAAATTGTGTGAATGAGAGAAAGAAAACTAACTTTATGGAGTCTTAAATTTCATTTAGGGAGTTGGGGGGGAAGACTATTTAGGAGTTGGAATCTTAGACGAGTAATTTGGAAGCTCATTTCATAATCAAGTGGGTCAAAACCTGTTTAGAGGCTAACGTTGGAAGAAGAACTTGCAAGTGAGAGTGCACAGAAACGGCTTGCGGAGCAAACAAAACAAGTTGTTGAGTAAATCGGACACTCCTGCAGCAATAGCATGTGACAAATTATCATTGCCAACAAAAGGGCAAACATGAGAAGGAAAAAAAAACTACTTTTTTCTTGCCAATACAAGGCTAGACCAAAATACAACATAGCAACTGAAGTCCTGAAAGGGATAATAGGCATACTAGAAAATTATACCAGACAAGTGAAGAACTGAAACAAAAATAATTTAGACAACATATTGGTCATGCATTAAACTTTCTTCTCCAATGATGGGGGTGTGTGGGGGTGGGGTGGGGGAAAAGAAATGAGAAAATCAGCTTACTCAAGCATGATTGATGCTTCTTGCCAAGAGCTTATCTCTGCAACAACGGACTGAAAGTAACAACCATTATAGATAAAGAATTTATTAGTCCTGATAGAAAGTTTATAAATAAATAAAGGCCACTCCGTGTAACCCTAGTTCGACCAGCAGGTATTTCAATGGCTAGTTATATTAGAAGAAGCTGTTGAATTTCTAATAGAAGACTAACTTTTAAGACTAGTAAGTTCTTTAGAGGTAGTGTTTGTTCCTTTTTTTTATCCTCAGCTTAGCCATGTCCAATTGCTTCTTTTGAGCTGGCAATGAGTATGATCTTCAAAGGCAAGAATGAAAGATATGAAACTGTTTGGAGGAGAGCAGAGTTTCCAGCTTCCTTTTGTATGCTACCTTTTCTTTTATGTTCTTTTTTCTTAAAGGGAAACAAAATCTCTTTGTTCATATAAATGTAAAATGAAAGAGAATAATGCTCTAAGTACATGAGGGCCTTTTCTTTTATGTTCTATAAATTTAATATGAAGATCTTGATCCTCTTTAGTGGGGATTAGCTTTTCTACCTTCTTTTCTTAGTTTAAGCCTTCCACCAATAAATATTCCAGCTTCAAATTAAATAAAATGTATCCAACTACACTTGGTCAATAGAGTTGAAACACTAGTAATACCTTGCAACGTGAAAAGAAAATGCTTCCTGGGGCCAGTTCAGGACCAAGAACAGCAACAATAGCATTTATTAGGCGACCGACTCCTTGCTGAAGTTCAACTAATCCATTCTCCTCTGATAGAAGGATATCCAATGCAAGCCCAAGAGTTGCCTAAAAGAGATAGGGACCACCAAATTTGTATGGAAGAAAATATCAAGGAGTCGTTCAGACAATTTAGAATATTGCAGAAAACAAAATCCGGAAAATGGAAACAATGGCAAGTTGCATCAATAAAATTAATAGATTAATGTCCAAATATCACAGAGAACTCAAATACCAGATTTTTATATTTCTTTGGATACATAGACAATATCAGAAATTTATTATAGTATAATCAACAGGAGGGTGAGAAGAATCTAATCAAGTATGATATAGCTAGCTAGTTAATTACTGAAATGCTCATAATTCCCAACTGGGTCCATAATGACAGTAGCCATTACACTAGAGAAATCAAGGTAGTTATAGGTAACGACCAAACAATTTGACTGCCTTTATAACTGTCCAGCTGCTGTTTTTAACAGCCTGTGAATCAATGGCATAATCTGCAGCACTCAGCAAATAAGTAGCTTCAGTTTTTCCCCATAAGGATCCAGCTTTCATCAGTTTCATCCGCTTCTTAGAACTCAAAGAATACAGTAGTACGACCTATACACTATATCCTGTTCAAGTAAGGTCGTCATCAATTTTCATCAACTCCAAATATCATTTTTGTTTTATCCCCTCTCACTAGGAAATACATTCTGATTTCTGAAATGTATTTTTTAAAATATTTCAATTGGCACCCACCAACACCAAACAGGAAGCCATCAAAGAAAAAAGAACAAAAAATTACAAGAAATGGCCTCATGAAATGAAACCAAAAAGATAAGAAGTGACTCCAGATGGTATGAAAACCATTAATAAATTAAAAGTAGAAAACAAAAACCTAACCATGTGTGCAAGATCCTCTAAAAGCTCAAATCTCTCTCCCATAATGTATGAAAAAATAAATAATATCTATGACGTTTGTAGGAGATTACTTCAAATGAACTATTATGAACAAGACTACAAAGTAGCTGCTCCTTAACCCATGAGTAGTGAACTTTGCAGTAGTTTTTTTGTTTTAATGGAAACGAGCCTCTTCGGTAGTGAGCAACACTATTGACAGTTAGTTTGTCTTCAAATTCGAAACTTTCAGGACTGTTTGGAGGACCATCTAGCGTGGCTTAAAATGCTGTTTCTTATGTCTTTAGTGTCCATCTATAACAAAGGTTCTTGATAGCTTTATCAAGTTGTTCCACTTTTTCTTGATTGTCACGCTAGGATCCCAGGTTCAAATACTTGATATTCTTATTGGAAAAAACTTACTATCCTTTTCCCTTTCGAATGGAAAACTAAATTTTCATAAAAACAAGTTCAAAAGACTTTCATAAAAACAAGTTCAAAGTTACGAAAAATAAATTGGAGCTCTCAAAAAATGAAGCAAAAAAGTAAAAAATAGTGCCCAACAAAAATACAAAAATTACAAGCACACCAATAAAGAGGTTAAAAGGCAGAGCACAGATAAGTATAACAAAGAAAAGGTTCAAAAAGGAAGATTTCAAATTTTAAAAATGCTTAATCATAAGTCGAGGACCTGAACTTGGGATACATAGGACAAGCCAGCTGCTTCGATGGTCAAAAGAAGTCCATGCAAAGACCATGTCTGCAAACTGGTAATTGAACTCCGAGCCAACATAGATATTGAATTTACAGTTCCCGTAACTAATGTTGATAAAGCCATCCCTCCTGCACTGAAATTAAAAGAAAACGCATAGGTGAGGATTTTTATTTTTTTACAAGAAACACTTCATTGAATGAATGAAATAATGGGGAGACCCTTACACATATAGGTGATGACAACAGAGATTTCAAATGGAAGACTTAAAAGGGTGCCTAGTCTTGCACCAACACAAAGTTGTAGAAAGAACCAACTCCACAAAGTTATCAAAAGAGGAAAAAGAATCTTAAAAAAAAACGTTTATTACGCTCACCCCATAAAATCCAAAAGAAAGCTCATAAAATGGCCAACCAAAACATCTTCTTCAAACTATGAAAAGGATGCCCCACCAAGAGATAAGCAAGAATGTCAAAAATATTACTTGCACAGACCGCAGACCACTGACCAGCCAAAACCAAAAGTGTTCAAAACAATTTGCCACAAACAAACAGCAAAAGAACAAATGCAAAAATGATGAACAGCAGCTTCAGAATGACCTTCGCACATCAAACACCTAGAAGATAGACATATATGGAAATGGCATAAGACGTTCCAAATGATCAAAAGTGATAACAACACCAACTCCAAGGCCAAGCTCTCATAAGAAAATTCGGAGAAAGGGTCCAACTGAATTGCATTCCTTGACAAGAGGCTTAACAAAATCATCTGAAAGAGATTTAACAGGAATTGAAGAGGAAGGATCGATACCCAGATCCAAGGATCAGGTGCATGATGGAATTTAACAGAAAACAACAAGTGGGACAAAGAAGTCCATTCAAGAGTCTCTAAATCATTAACGTTATGATGAACGAGGCACCATCTTGAAGGGCATGTTGAGAACCTCACATGTGAAAAAATCAAGGGACCTCGTGATGTTTATAACATTCAAAAGTTACTCCGTGGAACCCCATGTTATCTAATGCTCATTCAAAATAGTGTAATTCTTCCGGATGATCCTATACCACAAGGCATTAGGCTCCCATAAAGAAACGCCACAACCCCTTCCTTGTGTAATCTCCCATTCATTTTTGTCAATAAGAAACAACTTCACAGTGGTACAATGAAAATTCTCCCAATTCATTATGTTTCCAAAATTTATTTCCTATCAAAGAACTAAAAATTAGCACAATAAAGAGATCAATGATTCAATTAGATGGAACGCAATCAGTATGCTTGATACAAAACTGTTGATTCAAGATATTATTCAATTTTCAAAGCCAACAAAGGACAAAAAGAATAATTCGGGGGGAATTAGAGGATATTTTAACTATCAACCTTCTATGTATGCAACCAAGGGCTAAAGCAATTGATCCAGCATAAGTAGAGTCTGTCATTCCAGTTAGGTCACCAAGCAGCGATCTGATCTGCATGATAACACAAAAGATGGATAAAAAGCAGATCTAAATGAAAATTGATGACAAAGATAAATTGAGAAAACAGAAGAATGCCACCTTTCTAGAATAATCTTTAATACACAGAGAAAAGTTTGTGTGTGAATTAGAAAAGAGAATACCATTCTTGCAGTGAAAACGTCATTCCCAAGACGAGCCAATAACCCAAGACCTTCGGCAGCCGCTCTACGTTGTGCTGCACAAATGTCTCCAGCAGCCATAATGCCCTGTTCAAATCAAAATTTCTAAGAGGCAACAAGAAGTAACAAGCAAAAGAATCTTGATTAATCGAGGAAAAACAACATTACCAAAAGAGCTTTACCTGAAAAATACCCTGGGCAGAACTTAAAATTTCAAGGCTTACAGGTGGCACACGGAAAGAAAGAAGCGCCTAACAAAATGTATTGGTTCATTTGTCAATCTCACCATCTCAAAAAGGCACACCAACAAATAAGAGAACATAATCATTACCTTGAAACCTGCAAGCAGTCCCACGCATATATTAGTGACACTAGCAGCATGCCATGGTTGTTTCTTTCCGGTTTTCAGACACTGCTCTATTACTCCAAGAAGAGACAGCATTCCACTACTGTCCTGGTTTTATTTATACAACCATGTTAATAACACGAGGAAACGCCATATTTTGTAAACATGTTTAAAGAACCAAACGAATCGTGAAAATTCAAACCTGACAAGCAAAGATAACGCCAAAGCACAGAAGCATCTCGTTCACCAATTTTTTGTTTATTGTCTCTGGCTTCATGTTCAAAGTAAATTCTCAGTGTAAAACGAAGGCCAAAAAAGGAGGAATAATGGAGGGGAAATCACGAAACAAAAACTTAAGAAGAAAAAACCCCCCCATCATTTCAAGCTAAAGGTTAAAAAAAAACCATCATCAATGTTGATAAGAAAAATATAGTAAATTTACAGATCTCCTGAATTCATAGTTTCTTTGATGCATTCATATTAGTAGCTTTCCTTTACAACAAAAGGAAGAGCAGGAAAGAAGATCAACACTACTTAGTAAAGCACCTCAAAAAAATTAAGTTTTAGGCAATCCCAATTTGTTGCAAAGAACGCCATAGTAAAGTCACCTAGACCCATTTTTTAGGTAAGAAACCTCGTTTTCATTGTGTAAAATGAAGGAATGTACAAGGGCATACAAAAAAATTAACTAAGCCACCAAAAATAAGTTCACGAAGTAGGTACAGATAGGAATTCAGTCCAACAAAATCAAATCAAGATCATAATTACAATAAGGCCTAGTATCCATCTTGGGTTTGCCTAGGGGTAAAAAATGAGACGTAATCTCAGTAACTAAATAAGAGGTCATGGATTCAATCCACGATGGCCACATACCTAGGAATTGTTTTTGAAAAGAAATAAATGTATGTATTTAATAATTGAGACAATGCTCAAAGATGGATACAAGGTAGTTCTAAGGATACAAAGTTCCAATTTGAACGCCTGGCAAATAATACAAAAGGCTACATTTCACAAAACCCTAACTTTGTGAGAAACACAAACCCTAACTTTGTGAGAAACGCAAACCCTAACTTTGTGAGTAACACAAAACCTAATGTAGCCGTAAAGAAAATACTAAAACCCTAGAGGGGAATCTAATACAATGTACTTTGTACTTTTGGAGAATATACTCATATCGTTTATTCAGAATAAAGATACATATATATAGGCAAATATGAAATCTTAATCTAGAGAATGTACAATTACAATAAAGGATAACTATACATAATAATATAGATACATAAAATAACAGTAATTACCTGAGCAAAATTTGAAATTTCTTCTTCCCATATCGTTGGAACAAGCCCATCTTTTCCCCCTTGAAAAGCACGGAGCTCATCCTCAAATGAATCCCTACATGAACAAATAAAAGGGAGAACTCTCTTTTAAGGACAGCCCTACTCTTTCTTCTTTTATTTTTCCTCTTTTCTTTTCTTTTTTCTTTTTTCTTTTGTGTGCATTTGAAAGTACAGCTAGAAGGTGAAATCATACAAGGCAAAGTTTACTATCGTGTGAAAGAATTCAACCTGAACAAACTTGTAAGAAATATACAGTGAAACTAAATCTCAAAAAGTTCCAAGTACATAGTTTAGGTTGAATTAATAATTCTCAGGATCACCAGAAATTAATAATTATCACCTTCCAGGAATCCAAGGACCCAACCATGCATCTCGTCTATCAAGTAATAACCTCAAGCACGAGCTTTCTTCACTTCCAGAGGCATCTCTTTCAATTTAACCAAAAAAGCAGGAGCATGCAATCACATCAATAACACTGAAGGGAAACTTTTAAACTAAAATGGAAAAATGATAATACCACCATCAAATGAAGGTGCTCGCTACCTGAAAGGGGTTGTGCATAACTGAATAATCTGAGAGTGGTCATTTTTGTACACCATTGGATCAGAAAGAGACTGATAGGCAATTAATGTTCTTATGATCAAGATGTTTAATGCAGGTCTCGAACTGGCAAGATCCTTGGTTGCTAATATTGAAATAAGGGATAGGGCTCTGCTTTCCATTCAATTCCAAGAATATTTAGATACAAAGCTAAAACATGCTTGTGCATGAAATTAAAGAAATTATATTCCCAAATCCATACTAAAAAAACAAAAATTTAAATAACTAAATAAACCAACCTGCTCAAGTAAACAATCACAGGTTGAAGAAAAACCCCAGCACTTATGACATCTGGAGAAATAAAGCATCTAATAAATGCTGTGAGAGCATCAATGGCAGTAGACCAAACACTGCAAAAAAATTTAGAACACTAACTAGGTAGTTATAACTATATTATTTTTTTAACAAAGTTCTCCATAAATAATAATTTGGGTAATTGTTTTAAATGGCAAAACAGTTGAAAATATTTACAAAAATAGCAAACTGACACTATTTACCAGTGATAGAAATCAATATATAATAATAGGCATCTATCAGTGTCTATCACTATCTATCGTTAGTGAAATTTTGCTATATTTGTAAATAATTAGGCTCATTTTGCTAACTTGAAAACATTCAAATGTTGGTTAATTAAGTATTTTATTTAAATGAGAGATAAGTAGCTAATTTAGTTGTGATTTGATCGTAGGATAGTTTAATGAGGCCGAGCTCGCTCAACACTCGGCTTAGTTAAGAGGGTTTCTAATGTGAATGATATAATTTCATATCATACAAAAATAAAGTACACTAGTATATCACTTAAGAACAACGCCACCAATAAAAATAAAAATAATTTTTAAAAAAATCCTTAATCAAGGAAAAGTTTGTTTCTGGTTTTTTTTTTTTCTTAAAATAAAAAATTAATAAATCAAAGTTTTTAAAAAATTAAAAGCAATAGCAATTTTTTAATAAACTGATTTTTTTAGCAAGAGATAACATTTCAATGAACCGCTGAAAAAGACTAATGCTTAAAAATATACTCCAAAAGGTGTGAAAAAGAAGAACATACAAAGAGCTAGCAATCGACATCATAGTACAAACAAAATGAAAAATTAATACAAAAATTTTGAAGCAGTGCATCTAATTTCTTGGGTTTTCATATTGTCTTGAGACATTTCTTGGGTCGTTTCTTATTTAACTTGGGTCTTCCTTTATTTACTTTCTGTTTTAGATGATAACCTTTATTCTTCGGTAACCTTGTATTTTTACAGCTTTAGTTACTAAGCTGGTTCTTTTTTCTTCTTTTTGAGAAGGAGACAGCCTCATTTATTGATAAAAAAATGAGACACAAGCTCATAGTACAAGAGGATTATACTAAGCTGGTCATTAGTTACTTTAGTAAAAATCCCTGTTTTTCCCCTAAGTTTGCTCCCTCAGTAAAAATTTAGTGGGGAAGATAGCTATGTTTTCTTAGTAGGAATGCTTTTACAGATATTTGGGAGTATTAGGATAACTATGTTTATTTCGCATGATTTGTACTTGTAACAGGAAAATACACAACATGAGAAAAGATCATCCTAAAGCAGATATCAAAAATCCTAGCAAATGTATAATGGGAGATGTCCCACGTGAGTACTGATATTTGCCACTGCTATACAATAAATTATGGTCTTTTAGCATGGAGAACTAAATTTTCCAAATTGGCTTACCATATCCTAGAAGTCAAATCCACAGTTTGCTGGATTTCATGTTCCATGTTTCCAGAGAAAAACGCAGCCCATAAGGAAAGAATATCAAAAACCTCGTCTTCAAGTTCCTTTACCACCAAGAAATGCAACTCAGATATTAGTTAAGAAAACAAACAAACTATTAAACTGCCAATTTACCCAAAAGCCTAAGTTGGTGGTTGAAGGCAAATTTAAATATATATCACCAACACAAACAAATAAACTTGGCAACCATTTTGTACCTCCTTAGGCATACAAGCTAATAATGATGATAAAAGTAACCATCCAGCTTCGTTTTCTACAGTGGAAGCAACAGGATTGCGGGAGGGATCTGTCAGCATTTTCTTTGACACTTCAAGCACTGATCTAGGAAATCTGGTCATGACAATGGGAATTAAGGATGATATTACCTTGTTGGTGTAAGAAGTACCATACAAAACGCTATAAAGGTTAACAGAATTTTGAAGGCTCGAATTTGAAGAAATGTTAACAGAAACGTCAATAAATATGCTAGGGCAACAACTCCACATAAGAACTGTTTGGTGCACAAGCAAGAGTATCTTGCTCAAACAAAGATCCAATATGACACCAGAAAATGATAGAGAGAAAGATGCCTTTTCACTCATATACAAACGTGTGGCAAACAGTCTCTCGAGGCAGCAAACAGGCCTGCATTCTCTTTTTCTTTTCTTCTTCTTTCTTCGTTTTTTGTTTTTTCTTTTTTTAATAAGAAATGAGAAATTGGCAATTTGATTAAGAGTTAAAGAAACAGCTCCAATAGGAAGTTACCTAGATGGATAACCAAGAGGAAGTTTGGGAGATACAGACACTAAAGCTGCCAATACAGCAGTTTGACCGTGCAAAGAATCAAGCTCCAATTGCAAATTGTAATTCTGCAGTCAGATATAAAGCCAATGAACAATAACCAACCATATGACAAACAAAGAAATTGGTTCCTAATGTACATGGAATTACAATGGAAAGACACTTTGAATAGATAGCAAAATAAAAGACAAATCAGTTTGCTTTATTGATGCTTTGACAAATTCAAGAAGATGTTTTCAACTTTCGAAGTTTGTGTGCTTCCTTCTATCTTCATCGTTTTATAGCTCAAGGACGATTTTAAGGCAGAGGGAATTGATGCAACATGATCTAGGCCCTTCCTCTCGCTTTAGTCCTCTAACTCTAGCTAACTAGTTGTACCCCTCTAGACTACATACTGAAGCATATTGCCTTTGCTAGAAGAAAATATGGAAAATGACAATGAGTCACTCGCTAAAGGAAAAGTAAACTAACATGCAAAGAAAATAGATAGAATGAAACGGTAAGGGCTAGAGGCTATTATGAGCAAGCAGCCACATGCAACTGGTCGTAAATGAGCATAGTTATGAAGGTCAGCACCCAATAAAAATTGGCAACTTCAAAGGACTCAAAGATGCATGATATATTTTTTGAAAAGATTATAGTTTTGGTTTGTAAGGTTTAATTTTGATTACATTTGGATCCATCAGTTTTCAAACTAACGATTTTACCCTTTCAAGTTTGCATTTGGAAGCATTCTTTGTCACTCAATCAGTTTTCCTGTTGATTACTAGAGAAAAACTGACGAGGCATCTATTTCCTAATTTAAACTATTTTTAAAAAATGTAATCATTACACAAAAACATTTTTTGTTCTTTCTCCTTCTTCTTCCATCTTCTACCTTCACCTCACCATCAATGGTAATCATAGTTTGTTGTCTATATCGTCCACAACTGACATTATTTATAAAACGGAAACTAGACTAACAATCAAGCACCAAGAACCAAAGGAAATATGAAAATACAACGGAGAGAAAGACACAATAAGAACAACAAAAAAGACAAAAGGGCCAACCCACAGAAAAAAAATTCAAATAAAATAAAGATGCTGAAACATTTTTTCTCTTTTCTTCTTCTCTTCCTCTAACCACATTTAAAAAAGTAACAAAAATAAAATAAAGATGCTGAAACAGTTTTCAGATCTAAAATTTAAAAAAAAAATAAAAACCAAAAACATTTTTATTATTTTTCATTTTGATTTCTCTTATTTTCCCGCGACCTTCATCATCAATGCTAGACGCTAGACGGTGACCATCAATGGCAGCCACTATCTGCCATCCGTCCTTCATCGCCATCGTTGGCATTTAACTCTTTTTTATTTTTCCTCTTTTTTTCTTTTTGAAAAAAAACAAGACGTTTCTCGGATAAAATGAGAGAGAAACACTCAAAATACAATGAAACAAAGTAAAACAAAATATCAATTACAACAATGACGGACAAATACAACCAACAATAGCACTAAAAAAGAAATAGAAGCCCTTTGTTATAAATTAAGCAAAGAGTAGAAATATTGGATGACCAGCAAAAAGAGAGCGAGTGGCTATTTCTTTCTTTTCTTTTTCTCTTTCCACTTGGAAAACCTTTTTCCCTTTCTTCCCCTTGTTTGAAAATTTAAAAAAAATGAAATGATTTTCAAATCTAAAACGATTCACAAAACAAAACGGAATCCGCATTCGACTCAGACATATGGGTTCATTCCAAATCTGATATGAATTTTTGTATTGGAAATATTAAAATTGAAGTTGTGTTGGGTGAAGAATTGAATAGTTAATAAAAAGTATAGGAAGTAGCAGAAATGCTGGGAAAAAAAGGTGAGAATATGGAAAAGAAATAGTTCCACCTTTTCAAACGAAACATTCTCTCTTAGAGCTGTTAGCATGGTTACTCCATAAGAAAATAACCCACCAACACAATTAGGATCAACCTCTGTCAATGTGCGCAATGACAGAGCAGCTTCAATGCGTACCTGAACCAAAAGTGCATACTTCAGAACCAAAAGAAAAGAGACAAGTGTTCAACGATAGAAGAAATTAAAACCAAAAAGATAACTCCAACATTAGACACACGTGCGCGCACACACAGAAAAAATTTTAAAAAATTATAAGTAAATAAATAAACCTCCAAAAACACAGCCAAAACAAATAACCATGGGAGGTAAAAACCGAAACGAAAAAATTAATAAGTCTCAATAAAAGCGACCCAGCTAGCTAAAAAAGAACAAGAAGACCTATTAAATTATAATGAACTAGTCAATAATAATATTTATGGATAATGAAAGCTAAATAATGATTATACTGAAAAATAGCTAAGTCGTAAATGGCAAAACAATATGCTGTAAAAAGAAATTCACAGAATCAGCTCAAAAAGGTGTAATCAAACTAAAAATTTCTGCCAAATGATGTAATGTTATAATATATATGGGTAAATATAGGAGTTTTAATCTTTTATCTTTTATTGTCATTTTATTAGTTTAAGACTTTCATGTTTGCCTATATATATTGAACTCTAATGTAACATCACAAATTTCTAAGGAAATTTTATCAATTATCTTAAATTATTTGGGTGTTATCTTGAGGATTGGAGCTAAAATTGAATTATTGGTTAAGATAATTCATGTTGAAATTTATGAAATTTTAAAATAACTGATTTATTGGAGAAGATTTGGTTAACTTTTTTTGAAACAGAGACAAAACTTCTTTATTAATAAGAACTCTAAGTACAAGAGAATTATACAAAGAAAGCAATAAAGAAGAAATAGAAAGGGGACATCTCAACTAGGTTGACACCCCATAGCGCCAATCATCATTTCCCGAGAAAGTAAATATCAAAGCAAAATAAAACCAATAGAGGAGCAACCTAAAAACAATCCGCCTATTTGTAGGGCCCAGAAAAAACTATAAAAAATGAACAGAAAATTCAGAAAAAACCCCAAAAAATAATACAATCTCAAAATAAAATTAAACAAGGACAAAACTTCAAAGCTTCAAAACTCTGGACAGAGAAATTGCAATGCAGAGAAAATGAACCAGCAACGGTTAGGCTTGATTAAGAAAGGCATTCCAGTTGAGGTAAATATCTTGAATGAAAAAATTAGTGGACTCCTTAATTAAAAGAATTGAGGATTTGTATTTATTAAACCACCAATTCATCCAAAAGCTTAAGCTTAAGCTTGTGGTTGAAGGCAAATTTAATTATATATCACCAACACTCCCCCTCACTTGTGGGCTTGAAATATCTGAAAGGCCCAACAAGTGGAAATTGATTTTAATTGGGGAGGAAACGACAATGCAGGGGCTTGAACACATGACCTCCCTGGACCACCTGCTCTGATAGCATATTAAACCACCAATTCATCCAAAAGCTTAAGCTTGTGGTTGAAGGCAAATTTAATTATATATCACCAACAGTATTGATATAGGATCTTGAAAGGAAAGTTGGTTTTTGTGGAATTAGAATTAATTAAGTGTATATATATATATATATATGGATATGTATATTTAATTAAAAATTTGGATTTCCGGTGGAATATGATATTAATTATTTGGTTTTGTATAAATAATTAATATGGAAAAGTAAAGTTAATTATATGATCAAATATAATTGTAATTGTGAAAATAAAATGAGTTAATGAAGAAAGATGGTTGTGTTGATTGATGGGGGAAGAGATAAAGAATTGATTGAGGAAAGAGCATGGGAATAAAATGTATGTGTGTGTGTATAATTGTATTATATATATATATATGATGGAAGGAAAATGAAACAATAATGATAAGTATTATTATTATTATTAATGGTTATAAGTGCCTAGGGTTTCGTGCATTTAAGAAAAAGAAAATGAAAAAGAAAAGGTTTTTCATCTACTTCCCTAAGAAACCCTAGTCGCCGTCCTTCACTGTGCAACCCAGTGGCGGATTCAGAAAATTTATTGACAAGGGGCTTCGAGCTGTAACTTAGAGAAAAAATAAAAATCTGGAAAAAAAAAGCTACACAAATAAGACTTGAAATCTGGTTGGAAAGGGGGCTGATAAGCGTAGTTACCATTAACCTGCCTACAAATAATAAACATTAATTGGTTTTGTTTATACATATTATTTAAAGACAATAAAGTTAAGGGGCGCACCCCCCTAGGCCTATACTAAATCCGCCGGTGGTACAACCTCATCCGACCGTAGCCATCGACCTTGCTTAGCTCCTCTGTCTCCGCAGTCGGTCCGTTGTTGCCCCTTGTCGCTGCCACTCACCGGTCTTAGTTTGGAGAGTTTGGATGGGTGTTTCCGGGTCTTTTTAGACGGGTTTTCAAATATCAATTAAGGTTCTAAAGTTGAGTTTATTTTTTGAATTAATTTGGGTTTTGTTTATTTTTGGATTTTTTTTTTTTTGAAAAGGAAACAAGCTTCAATTTGGGTTTTTCTTATTGAAGCCAGTTGGAGACCCTTTGGACCTAATTTGTGGACCTCCCTAACAGTTGGAAATTAGTTTTCAACCTCCATTTGGGTAAACAAAATGGAGAATTAAGGTTGGATTGTAATTGATAATTTTATTGGATAAAATTATTAATTAAATTCGTTATGTCTAGGTTGGATTTGAGAATTATTTTGCACCAAGGGTCAAATTCTAAGCTTAAGGTAAGTGATTCTTCTATTGGATACCCTGAAGTTGGACACTCAAAAGTAAATAATTATCTTTTCCAGTTATGGTACCATATAAGCATGCTATTGTATAATGGATGACATTAAGAAACTTTGGACAATGACATTACGCTAAAGCCTACCAATTGATGAATGCTGCTAAGATTAGCAGTGATTGTTAGCTCTCCCGACAGGCTATATACATCTTATATTTTGTCTTCCTTATGGATCACTACCTACACCATTAACTGTGTTCCTTCGTGATCACTACTTACGCTATGTTTTGTGTTCCCTCGGGTTCACTACCTATGTTATGATTTGTGATCCTTTAGGGTCATTACCTATGTCATGTTATCATTTGTACATTGTGCCTATATTGGAATGAGTTTATGATTCACCCAAAAGACCCTATTAGTGGGATTACTTACTGAGTATAATATATGTACTCTACTCACCCTTTCCATGTCTAACTTTCCAAGGAAAGGCAAGCTAGCGAGTGACAAGAAGGACCCGGGACTGACCAAATGGAAACTACTTAGTTTATGGTTCCGTTATTGTTTTTAAAAAGTTAAGATAATTAGAATAGTAATGGCCTCTGCTTGGTTTTGAAAAATTCGGGTTGTTACATCTAATGTATAAATTACAATGAAATCTTACCAAGCAAGTATAGCTTACCAAGCAGGAGTTACCTAAACTAATCGAATATCATCAAAGTTTTAAGAAAATCAAGGAGAGTAAAATAGGTGTAGCATCACTAAGCAAATAAAGAATTTAAATCAGGTAGGCGTAGAAGCAGAATGTTCAGACTGGAAACTACAAACAATATGAAGAACTTACAAGTTGTGAAGAATGAGAAACAGCAGCAATAACCGTGCTGTCAAGTACTTCCTTAAACTCGGATGGGACCTGCATATAAATAATTAAGCAATGTCTGACCAATTTATTTCCTTTTTTTTGGAAGTCGACCAACTTCTTGTTGGGCACAAGAAAATTCCTAATTCATAATACCCAAAAGGCATGGAGTTTAGTTCCTTGAGCATTAGCCCCTTTTCATTTCATCAATGAAAAGTTCGTCTCTTTTTTAAAACAGAAACGAAACTCTTTATTAGTAGGCAAAAAAAGACATGGGCTCAAAGTACAAGAGAGTTATACAAGGGTTGTCAAAAGTACTAGGGAAATAAAAAATAATAGGGATCAGCAGTCGCACCCGAACATGTCAACTAGGTTGACACCCCCTTGGCAACCCCATCATATCAAGCAAAAAGGAAAAAAAAAACTCAATACTAATCCATGAGAATAGATTTTCACTAGGTCATGACTAATAAAGAGTTTAGTACAATGAAAAGTAATCAGAAGAAGAAAGGAGAAAGTAAAAACAGAATAGTAGCAACAGAAAAACAGAAATCAGGCTGGAAAAATAAAAGCTTCCGAAAAGTTTTGAGAGGGTGCAATGTGCACCAGGAGGAGGCATTTCTGTGTGCTATTTTGAAACAATCAAAGCAGCCCATTGATTTGTCATGGAATACTCTTTGGTTCCTTTCAAACCAAATTTCTGTCAAGATCGATTTATTTTCTCGAAGTAGTGTAGATTCTTTATTCAAACTGAAACCTCTTAACAAAATCCTCACAGTACATAGCAGAGAGACTGGCCTAAGTAGCTAAAACTAGTAAACCTGTGATGAGGTTTTTTTTTTTTTAAACCAGAGACTAACTTTCCATTGATACAATGAAAATAGGCTAAAGCTCAAACGATACAAACTCCACGAAAGAGTGACAGTAAAAACATATTGGAAATACACATTTTTTTAAAGGAAACTGGCCTCTTTATTAATATGAATAAAGCTCAAAGTACAAAGAATTATACAAAGAACGAAATAAAGAGATCAAAAGATTAGTAGGTGCACCCAAACATCTCAACTAGGTTGACACGTCCTTAACGCCCTCGTCATATCCGACACAAAAGACTTACAAACCAAGGTTCAAAACATACAAGTCCAAACGGAAATGAGAAAAAGAGAAAATAAGCACAAATGGACAGCAATAGAAATACAACCCATTACAAAAACTTTGGAAATACACATAAAATTAAGTAAATAAAAATGCCAAATTATCATTCAAGATTCAAATGCTAAGATGGGTAAATAAAGGTAGTTGAATTGAGTCAAATGTCTTGAATAGAGAAACACTCAAACTGCTTGAATAAAGAATACCATGAGGAAGCCTTTAAACGAGCACATTCAGAATGATCTAGCCCAAGGTTATGCTTGTCTCGGAAAACTCTTATGATTTGGCTCAAATCATGTTTTTGTTTTTTAAAAGGAAACAAGTCTCTTTATTAATAAATATAATGAGATGAAAGCTCAAAGTACAAGAGGATTATATCATGACCACAAATCTAAGAATTAGTAGAAGCACCTAGACATCTCAGTTAGTTTGACACCCCCTTAGTGCCCTCATCATCTACTACAAACAATCGCAAAAAGTACTAGTATGAGGCTAACATATAGTTCATACAGCAGAGTCAACAATACAGCAAGAACTATCCTTACTAGTACAAGATTAACCAAACAAAAATACGAAAAAGCCAGTAAAGAACAAAAAGGACAATCATCACAAGGCTCAAATCATATTCTCTTTGTAAGAAACAATTTCATAAATAATATGAAATTGCAAGGAGGGGGTGAGAGAAGCCTTACACAAAGAAAAACTGCAAACAAGATGCTCCTACAACTAGCGTAAATAGTATATGAATGTTCTGTTTGTAAGAAACAATTTCATGGATAATAAAATTGCAAAGAAGGGATGAGAGACGCCCCACACAAGAAAAATTACAAACAAGATGCTCCTACTCCTCTTATCAATATGAAACAATTTCATTTTTTTTAAAGGAAACACATCTCTTTATTAGATAGTAATAATAAAGAGACAAAGCTCTAAGTACATAAGGGGTATACGAAGAGCAGTGAAAAATAGAAACTAGGGATCAGGATGAAACAATTTCATTAAAAGTCATTGCTCCTTTTCTTTCATAGAAAAGGTAATCGTTCAAAAATAAAATTGTACCTTACCTCTCCCAGAGTTTTCAGAGTATAAGACAAAGTACGCAAACAAGCAATCTTCATTGAAGGGCTAGCATCTTCAGATTGCAGCTGTCAAATTTCCAGAAAATTGCCCCATTATGATTATAGTAAGTACACAGCCAATAGGATATTTGATTTAGATGGAAACTTCAAACTACTTTGTATTTGCGGCACCAAAACTAAACTACATTCAAATAAATTTTGCAACCTGATTTCCAAGAAAAACCAAGAAGTTTCTTTGGGTGGGTTCTGTCATTTGATCAGTAATGCCAACCCTAAGAATATAGAGCACACAAGCCTACAGCAAACAGAAATAAAAGAAGTCAGTAACATAAACAAAATGGAGAAAGGTTCTAACGAATTGAGCAAGTTGAATAATACAAAAGAGCTTCTACTTATAAGAAGCTAAGCTGGTAAACCCAAAGGAGCTGTAGAATCTTAAGCCCGGAAATATTAAGCCTATGGGTAGGCTGAGCGGTCTAGGTACACTGGGTTTAAGAAAACTGTGTTTGGAGTGCAGGCTTGGGAAGTTTGGAAATGAAACGCACGTTTTAAAATCTTGAGTTTGTGAAACACTTTCTTGTATTTAACCATTGGTTAGATTTTATATTAGTTCAAATTTTCCACCTTATTTATTTTAATATAATTCAATTTAAAAATAAACTAAAAAATTTAGAAAAATATTTGTTTTTTTTAATTTTGAAATAGATATTTGACTAAAATTATAATTTTATTTGATTTATTGTTTAATAGTTTGAAGTTTTTTTTCGTTTTTTTTCTTGTAGTTGTTTTGCATTGTTTCATGTGGTATTGGTTCTGGTTTGTTATTCTTCTCCATGTATCAGTTAGTTCTGTTTAGGTTTGTTGCTGTTGAAGTCAGCATGACTTGTTTTGTCTCCTTGGATTTCATACTTTCTCCTTTCCATTATATTCTGTTTCCTTTTCTGAAAAATAATAATAATAATTTGATATTTTTATTTCACTTGGTTTAAATAAAATTTCATAGACTTTTGTCCCTTTAGTTAATTTGAACAAGATTGGAGGATCCGTTGAATTTCAAGTTGAAATAAATCTTTTTTTTTATATCTGTAAGTGTCTAGGCCAGCTTGGCCCATTCGCACATCTCAACTAATCTCATGGGACAACCCGCCTGACCCTACAACGTTTGGGTGTCAATAAAACTTGTAGGAAATTAATTCCTAGGTAGATGGCCATCGTTGGATTGAACCCATGACCTCTTCGTTATAGTTTTAGGTCTTGCTACTTTTTACAGAAAGTTCATACTACGCAATTGGAAATTTTCAGAGACAAGACAAAGACATTTCTTTTCATATAAATATATAACTAGTGAGAGATATTTCTTATAAAAGCAACAACTTTCAATGAGAAGAGGTGAAAGAATACAAAGGGATACAAAAAACCAGCCCACGAAAACAAGATCCCGGCTACAAGAAGGGACTCCTGCTATATAAAATAAAACTTATAGGATAGTTACAAAAGGTCTTACTGAAGCCTAAAGGAAAATATAAAATCTAACCAAAAACCACCCATCACTAGGATCCGTATCAAACCCTCTTTCTTTGGAAAGAAACGAAATTTTTCATTAAGTTAATAAAAAACGATAGAGTCTAGAAAATACAAAGAGAAAACAACCTAAGTACCACTTGAACATCTAAACTAGGCTGACACCCCCTTAATACCTTCATCACTTCTAACAAACTAACAAGCAAACAAAGCAAGCCAAAAATTACAGCATATACTCAACAACAATCTCTATCCAACCTCTTAAACACACAAAGATCCACAAAATAGAACAGACCCAACGAGCCATAAAAACCATCTTTTCTCGCGAAAGGGTTAGAGGATAAATTCCTTGATCATATTTTTATAAACTTTCGTTCCACAAGCGAAAAACCAAAAGTTTGGAAAAAACTCGCACCACAAGGCTCTCGTGAACTCGCATCTCCCGAGAATGTGATCCAAATTTTCCTCTGTCTTAGAACAAGGAATACAGCAAAACAAGCCAACTAACAACGATGTGTTCTTCATAATGCGATCCAAAGTATTGCCTTTTCCATGTAAGACCCGCCATGAAAAGAACTTAACTTTTCGGGGGGTCTTAATCCTCTGAAGTGAACTTAGCCCAATGTTGATTAACATGATCTTCCTAGAGGTAGTAACTCCGATCCTCACCCCACAATTGTTGTACTTAAAGCACAAAAAGGACTAACTCGCTTGAGGAAGAAGGACCCATTAGCCTACAAAAGAAAGAGTTACACAAGAATCCCTCCAAAGGATAAAGAATCCACACCCTAAAATCCTTCCTCCCAGTCTAAAAACAATTGCCTCAATCAAGGACAATATTCCTCCCAGTCTAAAAACAATTGCCTCAATCAAGGACAATATTGAGGTCACATCCATTGCTTCTCTATCGAACAAATGGCAACGGAACCCAAACAAAATGGAGATAACTTCCTAACCAGACCAAGAAGACCGACATGTGTTTTTAAAGGATGAGAGGTGTAAAAGACACAACACAGTGGGCGTGCTGCTGAGACCTCAATTTTTTGTTGTCCTTGTTAGAGTAGTAAGTTGACTTCTCTGATAAATTGTTGATGTCCATTGCCAAAGAGAGAAAATTTGGGGAAGAGAAAACTTCCAATTGGGAGTACAATGTAGCCCAAGTCTAAAAGTAATAATTATGTATGGTATCTAAAATAAAGTTTGGCAATTACCAATGAATGGGCATCCACAGAAGTATCTACACGAAGTACGTCCATAACCTGCAGTGCAAAATCTTGGAGTCCAGTATCTGGATGCAGATATCTGAGACGAATGGCCTACAAGACATTTTATGGTGTAAATAGATTCATTAAATATAAGCAAGTATAATTAACAAATACAAATTATCTGTAATCAAAATTAAACAGACGAGAAAGTAAAACCATCATTATCAGTGCAAAATAAGACAGTAAAGTAATTCAACTGGAACCTACACTAAAAGGAAATCTAGACTGTTAGGCATTATATATTTAGTTAGTGTTAGTTAAGGGGTTTAAAGGTAATCCGATAGATAGGAAGTTACTGGCAGTTACTGTATACAGGTGATTACTACTAGGATGGTGACTACTTGTTATAATTAGAGAGGGTAAGTGACTAGAGAGGAGGTTATTCTGGAGTGATCTAAGGCTTGAGTGAGGACACTCAAGAGAGAGGTTCCAAGTGCCTTATACTTGGGTTTATCTTGTATTCTTTATAGTTACTTTTCATTATATTGAAATCTTATTCTTGTAAGGAAGATATCTATAAGATTCATGGCAAAACATCAAAAAAGAGCAACAAATCATACTAGATGAGAAGCCGTGAGATATGAGAACATGTCTCAAACGTTAAGTGAAGAGCATACTTGAATAAGAGACATAAAGCTTCATAGCATCTAAGAACTCAATTATTATGAAATAGTTTTCCAAAACCAAAACATCATTCAAAAGTTATAATATCCGAACAGAAGTGAAGGGGACAGGAATATAAAACTAGTATAATAGGTAATAGTGAGCACAAACCTGCAAAAAGAACACCCAAGATAATGTAAGGCTAACACGAATTTCCTTCAACCGTGGTCCATTTGCTGCAACCAAAACAGGCAATAAAGTATAAAGTAAACTCTTTTCATAAAAATTGAGAGTTCAATATCTTCATCTACTGAATGGGCAAAACTAATGAGAAAAACAGCCACGGACAGTACCGAGAAGAAATACTTGCAATAGTGAAATGGGTCCTTCCCAAAGATGATAAAAAAAATTATGTGGGAGCTTAGTCATGGGTGCCTTTCTCCATTATGTAAAATGAAAAGGACTCCAACTAATTTTCATTAAAAGTAATTAGGAACTCCCTTTACAAAAAGGGACTCCAACTATTTGAAATCAAGCTCAAAAGAATAATTACAAAAAGGTCTTTGAAATCAAAACCCAATGAGAAACATGGAAACTAAAAGGGACTAAAGCTCCCTAGAACTCCTCCCCACTCCTCTAAATACACTGCAATTCCAATCAACTCATAAAACCCGTAAAACCACACACTCCAACAAGCCAGAGGAACATGCCTTCTTCCCCAAAAAGCAGATTGAAGAGGAACTCCTCGATCATAGGTCTAATTGTTGGTGATATATAATTAAATTTTCCTTCAACCACCAGCTTAAGCTTTTGGGTGAATCGGTGGTTTGATATGGTATCAGAGCAGATGGCCCAGAGAGGTCATATGTTCAAGCCTCTGCATTGTCGTTTCCTCCCCAATTAAAATTGATTTCCACTTGTGGGGCCTTTAAAATATTTCAAACCCACAAGTGAGGTAAAATTGATTCCATTCCACTTGTTGGGCCTTTCAAATATTTCAAGCCCACAAGTGAGGGGAAGTGTTCTTGATATATAATTAAATTTGTCTTCAACCACCAGCTTAAGCTTTTGGGTGAATTGATGGTTTAATAGGTGCTTTAATACTAATATCTCTATGACGAACGCTCATCATATGAAACATCCAAAAGGAATCCCAAACACCACTTGCAAAGTCACAGCACCAAAAAATATGATCGAAATCTTCCTCCGCCTTTCAACAAAGAATACAACAAAAAGGCTCAACAAGTAAAGACAACTTCCTAACAAGCCTGTACAACGTATTAACACAGCCATGAGGAACCTACCAAGGAAAGAACCTTACCTTTCTAGGGATCTAAATCCTCCAAAGTACCAAAAAGACTGACTCACCTAAAGGGGAGGGATCAACCAAGCATTCAATGAAAGACTTGCATGAGAACCATTCCAAAGTATTGACATTCCAAAATTTGGTGTCCCATCTCCCTAATCTAAAGCGATGAACATGAAAAGCAATAACTAAAGAGCAAGCCACACAACATATAAATAAATAACCCCCATACCTTTACTAAATGGCAAAGATAGATGTCGATGCAAACCGCCTTCTAGTTTCTTTGCTGGAGGGAATGGGCCTTTTCCCCTTGGTTGAACCTAGTAGGACATGAACTTGATTAAATTTTTAAAGACAATAATAGTTACACATATGAGATAACTTGGTCAGAGAAAGCAAAAAGAATACTACATAACAAATAACTTATATACCTGAGCTTCAGGATTCATTCCAAGAGCCAGTAACAAACCCAAAGCTTCAGCAAATGCATCACGAACAGATGCAATTGGATCCTCCAGTGCCTTTTGATTCAACCAAACCATTAGGGAAGATAATAGAACAATGTACATGTGGAAGATTGGAACATACTGGTAGTAAATATTCTAAACGACAGAGACCTTTTCATTGATAATTGTGAAGTTACATGAGGGAGTAAAAAAAACCCCATTTAAAAAAGACTTAAAAGAGCTCCAATTTGGAATAGGTCGAGGGGACTATGTTGATTATTTCCTTTTTTGTATTATATTTTATTGTATTAGTTGTATTATATTTGTCAGA